>NC_043712.1:608103-615983 GCF_006229205.1 Suricata suricatta | reverse complement strand
TCCCGGCCGGCTGAGAACACCCTGGAGGCCACCCGGGCCTGAGGCCGGGGCGGGTGCGTTGACCCCAGAGCGGCTGTTGGCTGCTGGCGGCTGCAGTCCCGGGAAGGAGACGGGGGCTGGGGAAGTGAGCCCATCGCGGCCCTCATCAAGCGCTTGGCAGTGGTGTCCTGTCTTCCCACTTGGCCGAATGGGGAAAAGAGGACATTCCTGGGGCCACAAAGAATGGATGGTATCTGTGGAAGCCCTGTGCTACCACATGTCACCCTTCAGGACCCCCAGGCCACATCTGTCAGAACCAATAGGACCAGTCAAGGGGGTGGGGGTGTGGTGGCGCGGGGCGAGTACCAGACCACCGCAGGAGCCTGGAGCCTCAGCAGAGGGGGCTGGGGAGTGGGCAAGGCTCTGGCGGTCGGGTAGAGGCTGGCATTGGCAGTGGCAGACTTCCTGCTGTCTCCCCACCCCGCCCCATTCCAAAGGAAGCGGCTGAGCTGAGCAAGTGCAAGGAAAGAATTTCTCTGCTCAAACTCTCGCCTGCTCAGCGCTGGAGCCTGGAGACCAGGTTTCCGCCTGGTATGGGCTCCCCGGGGCGAACGACCCACCTCTGCGGGTCTGTGGGCCTCCTCATTGGTACCCTGTGGACAAGAACTCCGAGGGGAACCAGGCGTCCCATAAACTTTCCAAGAAGATACGACAAAATACGACAAAATTCAAAGCAGCAGTGGTGTAAACAAGAAAATGTATTTCTCAGAGGAGAAGTCAGGGGAGGTGTTCCCGGGCTGGTCTGCGCCGTTAGGGGCCGGGCTCCCCGGATATTGCTCTGCCGTGCGGAGGATTGTTCCCAAGACTCAAATGGCGGCCCATCAAGCCTACATTCCAGCCGACACACTGGAAGGACTGGAATTTGCATCCTCTCCTTCTGACACGCTTCCCACCCGTCGCCGTGGCCACGTCTGCTCACGTCTCATTGGCTAGAACCTCGTCACATGACCAGTCTCGCTGCAAGGGAGGCTGGGAAATGAAGTTTCTATTCAACGCTGTTGCCCAGGTTAAAATGGGGTCGAAGAGGAAGAAAGGCTGCTTTTTTGGAGGTGGGCGGGCGAGGCAGCCGTCTGTGCCCGCCTTGGGAGAGTCGACATCCGTGGCGTCAGGCCAGAATTGTCTGCGCTTTCTGCTCAACGAGAGAACACACTCAACACTCTAGGTTTGGAAGTCTGTGCTTTCGAACGAAGAATTGAAATTGTCCAACAGCGGACCGAGCGGAAACCGCACAGGGGCACGTGCTGCACGGGGACTTCCCGCCCCCGGGGGGAGCCGGGACCGGCGCGACGCTGGCCTCGGCCGCAGCAGGGGGGCCAGGGGAGGCTCTATGGCGTCCGGAGGGGAGGCCACTCTCTGCCCCCCCAGGCCCAGGAAGGGCCCCAGGAGGCCTCCGCTCCCCGCAGCGCAGAGAGAGCAGGAACGTAGGTGGGTGCAGCTGAGCCCTTTGCCCCGCACGCCCTTATTCCTGGTTCTCTTCGCCTCAGTCCCCCTCTCCCTTATCTGGGAAGAAAGTAATAAGTAACCCGGCACTTTGAATTCTCAAGGCCGTGATGTTAATAAATACTCCTTCTCAAGGCTCCTTCTGAGGTCTCTCTGGGGGCGGCTTCTTTTCCTTTTATTTGAAGCTGAAAGAAAATCGTTAGGTTTATCATTTATATTCCTAAAAATCAACTTTATTGTGGTGTAATTTACATACAATAAAATGCAGCCATTTAGAGTGTGCTAAGTGCCGGTGACGTTTATCACCACGGGACACAACGCCATCATCAAATACAGACTGCGTCCGTCACCCCCCAAAACCTGTGCCGCCTCTCGGCGGTGTCAGTTCCTTCCCGGCTCAAGCCACCGATCCCTGCCGACCTGACTTCTCTCGCCATGGCTCAGTCGTGCCTGTTCTAGAACTGTATAGAGAAGGACTCCTGACGGATGTGGTTTTTTGGTGCAGCTTCCGACGCGACCTGATGCTTCTGAAACTCAAGCATGTCTCAGCAACATGGCTGTCGGTCTTTTTTCCTTTTTTTTTTTTCACTAGAAAAATCTGGCTAGTCACACACAGAACACAGGACAGTTCTCAATGGTAATTTTTCGACAGAATGATCGTCCTTAACAAAGTTGCTAGCATCACAAGGACACCTCAGAAAACCCTGGGGAGGGTGGGCACAGGCCCCCACGCACGATGCCAGCGTGGACCCAGAGTTGGCAGTGTCACAGTTTGTCACCTCCTCCTCCCAGGCACGGAGCCCTAACAGCTGAAGATCCAACCCCAGAGTGTCCACAGAGCCAGCCTTACCCCCGACAAGTGTGCATCTCAATGCACTGAAGGCTGCGGGCTTGTGACCAGGGCCCCTGCTTTGCCAGAAATGACAAGAGTGAGCTGTGTACCCACTTCGCGGGGCCTGACATGTCAACGGCCAGTCATGGGGTACAGTCGGTACAAAAATCAATTGTATTTTTGTATCCTATCCATTAACATTTAGAAAATGAAACTTTAAAAATGCCATTGGGGGGCCTCCTGGGTGGCTCAGTCAGTTTAGCATCTGACTTCGGCTCAGGTCATGATCTCTCAGTTGGGGGCTTGAACCCCAAGTTGGGCTCACTGCTGTCAGTACTGAGCCCACTTCTGATCCTCTGTCTCCCTCTCGGCCCTGGCTCCACTCGCACTCTTTTTTAAAAATAAATTTTAAAATGTTTAAAAAAATAACTAATAAAAAATATATATCATTACAGATACCTGAGTGTCTCAGTCGGCTAAGTGTCCGACTTCTGATTTTGGCTCAGACTATGAACTCGGATAGGTCATGAAACTGAGCCCTACATTGGGCTCCAGCCTGGGTGTGGAGTCTACTTGGGATTCTTTCCCTCTTCCTCTGCCCCTCTTTGGGTTCTCGCTCGCTCGCTCTCTCCCTCTCTCTCAGAAAAAAAAAAAAAGAATTAAAACAAGTAATAAAAATACCATTACATCACAAAATAAAATCACAAAACGTAAAATACTTAAGGATAAACTTAATGAGATGTGTGTGATCTTTCCGATGGAAACCATAGAACGTTGCTAGGGGAAGTTTGCAAAGATCTAAAGTGAAAAAGAGATGGGTCCCGTCCACGGTCCGCAAGAGTCAGTACGCTTGTCAGTTCTGCCCATTTCATCTACAGACTCATTGCAATCAGAGCTCCAGCAGGCATGTGTGTGGGTGCGAATTGACAAGATGATTTGCAACATTCATTTGGAAAGACAGATGATGAAAATTAGACAAAATAATCTTGAAAATAAAGAAAAATGTTGGAGGATTTACCATACCCGACTTCAAGACTCACTATTGTAATCAAGGCTGCAGAGTTGGTCCAAAAGGCAGCTACCTAGACCAGTGGGATAGATTAGAATCTGGAAATAGCCTCACACACATGGCATTAAATTATTTTCAGTCAATATGCTGATGCAATTCAATGAGGTAAGAAAAATCTCTTTAATAAATAGTACATGAACAACATGTATCCCTATTATAAAAAAAGAGAACCTCGAACGCTACCTCACACCATCGATAAAAATTAATCCACGAAGATGACCGACCTACACGTAAGTGTTATAATGGCAAATTGTGATAAGAAAACATAAAGGAATATTTTTATGATCTCGGGGTAGGCAGATTTCTTGGAGAAGACACAGCCATATAGACGTATAGGACTCTCTCAACTTAAAATTTTCTGTTTCTCAAGAAACACTATCAAGATCGGGGCGCCTGGGGGGCCCAGTCATTTGAGTGTCTGACTTTGGCTAAGGTCGTGAGCTCACACTTCGTGGGTTCAAACCCCACATCAGGCCCTGTGCTGACAGCTCAGAGTCTGGAGCCTGCTTGGGATTCTGTGTCTCCCTTGCTCTCTGGCCCTCCTCTGCTTGCGCGCTCTCTCTCTCTCTCGAAAACAAACATCATCAAAAATAAAAATAAATACTATCAAGAAAATAAAAAATGTAATCCGTGCACTGGGAAAAACTCGTCCTGTGCTCACACAAGGGGCCGCTGCCCCCAGAATACTTAAAGAGCTGGGGCTTAAGAGTCAGCCACGCCCCCAGGGCTTTAAATGGGCAAAGCTGGACCAGTGTTCCACCTCGCTAGTCGGCAGGGAAAGTGAGCTGAAAAAGCAAAAAACTACCATGTGGAACTAGATTGGCTGAAATTGAAAGCCTGAGAACACCCAGTGGGGGCGAGGGTGTGGGCCGGCTGGACGCTGTCTACACGGCCTGCGTCAGGGCGTGAAAGTGCACAGCCCTGTGAACACCAGCCACCCAGTTCCTCACAGCGGTAGATATGTCTGTACCCGCTGACCCGTGAGAAATAAAAACGCATGTACACAAATACCTACAGGAATATCCAAAGAAGCTACACTGTTACAGCCCCAAACTGCAAACCGTCCAAATGTCCATCAGCTTCATTTTTTAAATGGTGGGATACTCGTGTGTCAGGAGGCTACTCAGCAACAAGAAAGAACCATTTTGTTGCAACAGTGTAGACCGATTCCAAAACCAGTAGCTCAGAGGCACCTGGGTGGCTCACTTGGTGGAGCAGTTAAGCCTCTGACTCTTGATCTCAGCTCAGGTCTTTTTTTTTTTTAATGTTTTTAATTTATTTTTGAGAGACAGAGAGGGACAATTCAAGCAGGGGAGGGTCAGAGAGAGAGGGAGAGACAGAATCCGAAGCAGCTCCCGGCTCTGAGCTAGCCGTCAGCACAGAGCCCGACATGGGGTTCGAACCCACGAACCGTGAGGTCACGACCAGAGCCAAAGCCGGACACTCAACCGACTGAGGCCCCCGGGCGCCCCTCAGCTCAGGTCTTGATCTCAGGGTTGTGAGTTCAAGACGGGAGTTGGGCTCCATGCTGGGTGCAGAACTTACTTTAAAACAATAACAGCAACAACAAAACAGTAGCTCAACTCAGGAAGCCAACATCAAGAGCAACCTTAATAGAACTCCGTTTCTGCGAAGTCCCGTAACGGGCAGTACTAACCTACGGTGGTAAGCGGCTTCTCTGGAGGCGGACAGCCTGAAGGGCCTTTCAGAGAATGTTCTGCAACCTGACGAGGCTGGGACCAGAGGTGTGCGAGCCCGTCACAGCTCCCAGACCTGCGGGCGTGAGGCCCTGGGGTCTCCTACATGCTACTCACACCTCGGCTTCAATAAAAACAACAAGGGTGCCGCGTCCATACACCTGCTGTTCCTCTGCTCCACGACACTCTCGGCAGAAGTATTTAAACAGATGAGAAAATGATGGTCATCAAATGTGTAAGTAACAATAGCAACTCATGATATGCATTCATGAGTATATGTTTGTTTTTACACTAGAAAATATGCACCCAATTAACTATCATATATCACATCATATAAACGATTCAGAAATAAATCTAACAAAACTGTGTATTCTCTCTGCATGTGACACTGTAAGTCATGGCTGAGAGGGATCTTAAAAGCTAAGTCTGCTGATATGCAGGGAGGCACAATGAGATTGGTCCTCCTGACTTAGGTGTTCGGTGGGATTCTAATAAAAATCTCCACAGTTTTGGGGCATCTGGGGGGCTCAGTTGGTTAAGCATCTGACTCTTGATTTTGGCTCAAGTCCTGATCTCCTTGTTCCCAAGTTCAAACCCAACACTGAACTCTGTGCTGACAGTGCAGAGCCTGCTTGGGATTCTGTCTCCCTCTCTCTCTCTGTTCCTCCCCTGCTTTCTCTCTCCTTCTCAAAAATAAATAAATATACATTAAAAAAAAAATGCGGGGCGCCTGAATGGCTCAGTAGCTTAGTCACCCGACTGCAGCTCAGGTCATGATGTCACGGTTGGTGGGTTCGAGCCCCGCATCGGGCTCTGTGCTGGCAGCTTAGAGCCTGGAGCCTGCTTCTAATTCTGTGTCTCCCTCTTTCTCTGACCCTCCCCTGCTCATACTCTGTCTCTCTCTCTCAAAAACAAACATTAAAAATATATATTAAAAAAAACTCCACAGTTTGGGGAAGGATTTGTCAGCCCTACTGTAAAAATGTTTGAAAAATGGAAAGGATCAGGACAACGCAGGGGAACATGGCGTCCAGGACACATGACTTGGTACACAGCTGTGCAAGCCCAGCAGCTCCGGCCGGCACCGGGACGGACACACAGGCCAGGGCACCGGGACGGAGTCCGGAGAGAGGGTCACATACGTGGGAGACCTGGCTACCGACGCAGGCAGCACCGGCTCAGTGCTTGAAGAAAACAGAAACCTGAACATTGGATCCCAAGTCGTTCCACACACACAAATCAGTTCTGGGGAGGGGGGCGGTGTAGACCTAGCTAGAGGTACTGAGGGGTAAGACTCTGCCATATCAACTTGGGGGTGACATGCTCAACCCACCCAGCACCCTACTTGTTGTGGATTCACCTGTGCACAGAGATGTGGGAGACGTGTGCAAAAATATTTAGGGCCACATGACTCACAATAGCAAAAACAATGGAATCATAAAAACAGATCAAATATCCGTCAATGGAAGGGATGATCACAATGTGGTCGATTCCTAGAACAAAGCGTTTGCAGTAAGGCAAATCGGGAGTGGCCCTCCCAAACACAAGGCCGAGCAAAGAAGCCAGAGGCCAAACAAAACGCGCGGCTCCAGCCATATAAAGCTCAGTCCGCAGGCGAAGCTGAAGCAGAGGGTGGCGATGACTCCAGAATCATAGACTGGAGAGCTCAAAAAATCCTGCCCCTGAAGAAACAACAATAAAAGCAAAAATTCTAGAGTCTGGAGGGCGCCCGGGGGCCGTCGGTTGGGCATGCACCTTCGGCTCAGGTCAGGATCTCATGGTTCATGAGTTCAAGCCCCACATCGTGCTCTGTGCTGACAGCTCAGAGCCTAGAGCCTGCTTCCGATTCTTGATTCTGTATCTCCCTCTCCTTCTGCCCCTCCTCTGTGCGTTCTCTTTCTCTCTCTCAAAAATAAATAAATAAATAAATAAATTTTTAAAAATTAAATATATATATCTTTTGGGTGGCTCAGTCCGTTAAGCCTCCAACTTGATTTGCGCTAGATCATGACCCCACGATTCCTGAGGTCGAGCCCTGCACCAGGGTCCGCGCTCCTTGCACTGAGTCTGCTTGAGCTTCTCTTTCCCCCTCTCTCTCTCCACTCCCACCCCCACTTGTGCTCTCTCTGTCTCCCCCTTTCTCTCAAAATAAATAAGTATTTAAAAAATATCTTTTAACTGTGTGAGATTTCGTGAAGCAGACAGGTAACAGAAATGGGAGATCTGCTAAAAGGGGCACTTGGCCCCTTCCTGCCGCGGGTCTGGGACTCAGGGTTATTTCAAAACCTGCACAGCGCATCTTCCCAAGCGGAAGCTTTCTGCCCCGAAGGGTGTTTAAAGGACCGGGCGCTGCTTCCGAAGGCCGTTCTGAGCGAGAAGGGCCAGCAGGTCGCACGCTCCTGGGGAAAGGCCCCGAAGACATTCTCTCAGACGCATCAATCCCATCACTTTTGGAAGAAGATCCAGGCTCCCTACAGCGACCCGGCCACCCTGGAGGCAAGAGCGTGGAGCCCCCTCTCCGGCCAGCATCTGGGAGCGGCCGCTGCAGAAGGTCGCCAGAGCCGCGTGCGGGGCTGCGGCTGAAGTGTGCGGGCTTCTGTCCGGACAGGCGGCCCTGAGCGGCGCTGACCCCTTCCGGGAGGACGCGTCGGCTCATCCGCCAGGGCTGGCGGCGGCCCCTCGGCAGCCCCCCGCAGGAGGGGCGCGGCCTGGCCCAGATGCTGCCGGCCAGGTCCTCTGGGATGACACGCTGTCGCTGTGGGCGCCAAGGCCGCCGGCCCCAGCCGGGGCGCCCCGCTCACTG
>NC_043712.1:598253-608003 GCF_006229205.1 Suricata suricatta | reverse complement strand
CCCGCCGTCTGCGGCGGCGCGCGCCCACCCCCCGGGCCTTCGTGGATCTCTGGCCTCGAGGAGGGGAGGGCCAGGCTGCCCTGGGAGACAGGGCTACCAGTGGCGCCGGCAACCCTTCTCAGAGTCACGCTGACCAACAATTAAGTGGTGAGCACCAGCCTCACCCTTTCCCACGCCTTCCCCTTAAAAACTCCGGTTCGGGGCGCCTGTGTGGCTTAGTCGGTTAAGTGTCCGACTTCAGCTCAGGTCACGATCTCACAATTTGTGGGTTCAAGCCCCGCGTCGGGCTCTGTGTTAAACGCTGGCTCAGAGCCTGCTTCAGATTCTGTGTCTCCTTCTCTCTCTGCCCCTTCCCGCTCACGCTCTGTCTCGCTGTATCTTTCAAAAATAAATAAATGTAAAACAATTTTTTATAAAAATCCTCTCGGGTTCACCTGGACGGCGGGGACAGTCTTTGGACGTTAGTCTGCGTCTTCCCAGGCCGCCCACTTCCTGAGTACAGCAGTCCGCCCTCCCACACTTGTCTCTCAAGGACTGATTTTCGAGTGGCAAGAAGCCAAGCGTAAGTTTGGAACGGGTCTTCTGCCCAGTAACTGTTTCACGGATGCTCTGGTCATGTAAGATGCACACGCACCCAGGCTGACAGTGCAGGAACCATCCCAACTCTGACATCTAGACCTTGCTATGTCTTCCTTCATCTGAGCCACTGATGTTTCCAGACACAATCGGATCCTTTCCTTTGTGGATTTCCATCAGTTTCCATTCTGTCTGTAAAATGTTTCAAGTCTTCGAAAAGAGAAGGTCCTTTGGCTCTAAAACTTCCAAGACAGGGGCGCCTGGGGGGCTCAGTGGGTTGAGTGTCTGGCTTCAGCTCAGGTCATGATCTCACAGTTCATGGGGTTGAGCACCGGGCTCTGTGCTGACAGCTCAGAGCCTTAGCCTACTTCAGGTTCTGTGTCTCCCTCTCTCTGCCCATTCCCTGCTCATGATCTCTCTCTCTGTCTCTCTCTAAAAAATAAATAAATGTTAAAAAACAATTTTTTTAATAAATAAAGCTTCCAAGATTGAAGACAATAGGGGTTGTTTTTTTTTTTTTTTGTAGTAAAGAATTGGAAGACAGAAAAGAAGGAGGCGGGGAGGGGGCGGAGGGGAGGAGGAGGACCAAATGGAGCGTCTGGAGTTAAAAAGCACAACAGCTGAATGCAAACCCCATGAGGTTCTGGGGCTGAAACAACTAGACATCCGCGTGCAAAAATTAATCCAGACACGAACCTTATTTCCTTCATTAAGAATAAACTGGAGGGACGCCTGGGTGGCTCAGTCGGTTAAGCCTCCGACTTCGGCTCAGGTCAGATCTCACGCTAGTGGGTTCGAGCCCCGCGTCAGGCAGGCTCTGTGCTGACAGCTAGCTCAGAGCCTGGAGCCTGCTTCCGGTTCTGTGTCTCCTTCTCTCTCTGCCCTTCCCCCTCTCATGCTCTGTCTCTCTCTGTATCAAAAATAAATAAAACATTAAAAAAAAAAAAAGAATAAACTGGAAATGGATCTCAGACCTAAATGTAAAGTGCAAAACTGTAAAATTTCTGGAAGGAGGAGATCTGGAGGAGCTTGGGCTTGGCAGTGACTTCTGAGATACAAAACCAAAGGCACAATTCACGAAAGAGAGGAAGGACGGGCGGACTTCATTCACATGAACAACTTCTGTTCTTAAAAGGGAACAGATGGGAAGACAAGCCTCGGGCAGGAGGACAGGTTTGCAGAGGGCACGTCTGACAGGGTCCGCTTGTCTCAAAGACACGACGGCGTCTCCGAGTTCGGGGCGCCTGGGGGGCCCCCAGAGCACCCAGCTCTCGATTTCGGCCCACGCCTTGATCTCAGGGTTGCGGGATTGACCCTGCATCCGGCTCTGTGCTGAGCGTGGAGACTGCTTCAGTTTCTCTCTCTCCCTTTCTCTCTCTGTCCCTCCCCCTTGCTTGCACTCCCTCTCTCTCGCTTTCTCTCAAAAAAAATTAAAAATAGAATGTCTTAAAAAGGTTAAAAAAAAAAAAAGAATCCTTAAAGCTCAACAAGAAAACAAACAACGTGCTGAAAACCTGAGCGGCCCATCTGAGCTGACACTTCCAGGATGAAGACATGCGGACGGCCCGTGAGCACGTCACCATGTCACACGCCCCACGTCGCACGTCATCAGGGAAATGCAGCTGAAAATGAGTCACCGCTCCGCACGAGACGGGCAAAATCCAGAACCCGACCTCGAAAGCAGGCGGGGATGCGGGGCCTCGGGGGCTGTTGCTGCCGGCCAGCCTGCGACGCGGGGCAGCCGCTCTGGGTGAGAGCTGGGCCGTTTCTAGCCAACTAAGCCTACTCTTACCCACGACCGGCAGCTCTTCCGTGTGTGCTCGGACTAGATGAGAACCTCTGTCCACACAGAACCGACACCCATATATGTATAGCAGCCTGATCCTTAACTGCCAAAACCTGGAAGCCACCAAGGGGTCCTCTGGCAGGTGAACTGACAGACCGTGATGCCTCCAGGGAACGGAAGTGCGTTATCAAGCCACAAAAAGACAATGGGAACTGTAAGTGCATGTTGCAGGTGAAGCAAGTCCATCTGGAAAGGCGACAGCATGACTCCACTGAAATGACATCCCAGAGAAGGCAAAACTTGGAAACAATAACAGGATCAGAGGTTTCCAGAAGTTGGGAGGGAGAGAGGTAAGTGGGTGGGGTACGGAGGGTGTTGAGGACAGTGAAAACGTTCCTTATGATAACGGTGGCTACGTAGCACTACCAGTGTTCCCGAACTCACAGAGTATATGACATCGGGAGTGAACGCTGGTGTAAACTATGGAGAAACTGAGTGATTAATGGCTCGTCAGTGTAGGGTCACGGCTTGGGACAAATGCACTCCTCTGGCGGGGGTGCTCACGGCGGGGGGACGGGTCCACAGGAACTCTCTACATCCTTCCAATTTGCTGTGAACCTAAAACTGCTATAAAAGAATAAAGTTTACTTTTTATATTTTTAATATTTATTTATTTTTGAGATATAGAGACAGAAAGCGAGCAGGGGAGGGGCAGAGAGAGAGGGAGACACAGAATCCAAAGCGGGCTCCAGGCTCCGAGCTGTCAGCACAGAGCCCGATGCGGGGCTCGAACCCACGAACTGGAAGGTCATGACCTGAGCTGGAGGCAGAGGCTTAACCGACTGAGCCCCCAAAGAAAACATTTTTTTAAAACAGAAGCAAAAAAACACAAGGAAACCAACTTTTCTTGAAGCCTCCAGAAAGAAGTACAGTATAGCTGCCACGTTGATTTTGGCCTCCTTTGGCCCAGTTTGGACTTGTGACCTGAAGAACCCTTAAGATAAAACTTCTGTGTTGTTTCAAGCCACTAAGTTTGTGGCAACTTATTATGGCGTTAACAGAAACTAGCAATCATCCTGATACCAAAGACAGACGGAGACATCGTAAGAAAGCAAAACCCAGATGCAGACGCTCGCAAGCCGGATCGAGCAGCAGATAAAAAGGATTACATCCAAATGGGATCTGTCCCTGGAATTCAAGGTTGGTTTGACATCTGAAAATCTGTATGAACCACATGATCCTCTCAATCAGTGAAGTAAACATTTGACAGAATCCGACACTCATTCATAAAACTCTGAACGCTCAGAACAAAACTGTCCCTGCCGACAAACACACCACAAAAAGCTCTGCACCTGACACCCTACTTAATGGCAAAAGGCTCGACGCTCTGCCCCAGCATGAGGGATACTACTCTGGCCAACATGAAACTAGGAGGTTCCAGCCAGTGCGCTCAGGCAAGAAACAGAAATAAAAGGCGTAGAGTTTGGAAAGGAAGAGGTAAAACTGCGTTTATTTGCAGAATCAGTGTCTCCGATGTTGAGCACCCTAAGGAACCCATACCCGAAAAACCCACAAACCCACAAACAAAAAAAAAAAAATGAGGACTAAGAAACAAATTCCACAGGGTCATAGGATGCAAGATCAATATACAAAATTTTATTTTATCTTTAGGACGCCTGGAGGACACAGTCAGTGAAGTGTCCGACTTCGGCTCAGGTCATGATCTCGCTGTTGGTGGGTTCGAGCCATGTGTCAGGCTCTGTGCTGACAGCTCAGAGCCCAGAGCCTGCTTCCCATTCTGTGTGTCCCTCGCTCTCTGCCCCTCCCCCACTCATGCCCTGTCTCTCTCTCAAAAAAAATAAACATAAAAAACTAAACAGAACTCAACTTTATTTTTATATGCCATCAATGAAGAGCTTGAAAAGAACAGTAACACATTCCATTGGCAATGACACCAAAAGACTACAGTACCCGGGAACACGAGGAAGGCAGGAAGCGCCGGCTGGAGGCCGGGCCTCGCTGCAGAAGGAACTGAAGGCTTGGGAGCCTGAGGGCCCCACGTCCGTGGACTGGCAACTTCAGGGTCATTAAACTGGCAGTTCTGCTCAGAGTGATCTCTAGAGTCAATGCCATTCCTATCAAAATATAGAAATTGGCTTTGGGTCCGTTTGTTTGTTTTTTCAGAAATGGGCAATCTGATCTTATCATTTATACAGAGGCACAGGACCAGCCGAAACATTGAAAACTAAGGACAAACGTGAAAGACTCACAGTTTCCAATTTCAAAGCTAACTGTACAGCTACAGAAATCAGAAGACGGTGATTCCAGCAGACACACACTTAGATCGAGACAGCAGGACGGAGCGGGCAGAAACACGCTCCCTCCTGTCCGGTCCGTTGTTGACAAAGGCCTTATGATGTCGTTTTCCGTGTCGACTCGCCAGCTACAGTCCCGTCATTCAGTCAAAACTTAATCTAGTTTGAAGCTAAGCGGTTGCCGTGAAGGCACTTTGTAGCTGAGATTAGAGTCCAGAATCGATTGCGTTGATGTCAAAGAAATGGCCTTATGTGAACCGGGTGGCCAAGAAGACTTAAGAGCTGACGACTCCGAGGAAGAAGAAAGTGCACCTGTGGGAAGTGGTGCTGGGGTTCCCGCCGTCTGCGCCCGCACCTGCCCGCCCGCTCCGTGGAGCGCAAACTCCGCGTCGCGTGACTTACCAGGGAAAGCACAGGGTCTTCGGTAAGGGGCGCTGGGATCTCCACGTGCAAAAAGGATAACTGAGACCCTCATCTCACACCGTCTATAAAACTCGCTCAAAATGGTTCATAGACCTAAATGTAGGAGCTGAAACCTTAAAACCGTTTAGAGTAAAGCATACGGGGAAACCCTCAGGACCTGGGATTACGCAAGTTCTTAGATAGGACATCACAGGTGCGGTCCATGAAAGAAAAACTGGTATGTTTGACTTCATAAAAATTAAAACCTTTTGCGCTTCAAAAGACATTTCAGAGCGCCAGGGTGGCTCAGTCAGCTAAGTGTCCGACTTCAGCTCAGGTCATGATCTCATGGTTCGTGAGTTCAAGCCTCGCGCCGGGCTCTGTGCTGAACCTGCTTTGGATTCTGTGTCTCCATCTCTCTCTTTGCCCCTCCCTTGCTCATGCTCTGTCTCTCGGTTTCTGTCTCTGTCTCTCTCAAAAATATAAATAAGTAAAAAAGACATTTCAAATGATGAAAATTAAGAACAACCTATAGACCAGAAGAACGTATTTGTAACATACATCTGATCAAACACGTATAGCCAGAATGTGGAAGGACGCCTCACAACCCAACAACAAGCAAAACACCCAAGTAACGTGAGCGGCTGGTAAGCGCGTGGCACAGGGCTCAGCGTCGTCAGCTAGTGGGAAATACAAGCTGGAACCACACGCCAGGACTGCGGTAACCCGACGTCGGCCACGAGCGCTGGAGAGACCGTCCCCCTCGCACGCGGCTGGTGGCATGTCACACCCTGCACCCCTTCGGAGAGCAGCGGGGCAGTTTCTTTAAAAATGACACAAAAGTTTTTGCATGTGGCTCGGCAATCCCACCCTTTGGTGTTTATTCAAGATAAAGGAGAACATGTGTCCATACGAAGAAGTCTGAGGCAAGTGCTCCTTGCACGATTTATTCATGACAGCCCACGAGGGGGGACAATCAGGCGGCCACTAAATGGGGATGGGAGGGCGGGGCCTTCGGTCCGCGCAGTGGACAGGCCCGACGCGGGCGAGCTCCGAAAGCAGGGTGCTAAGTGACACAAGTCAGACACAAAAAGCTTAAAAGATTCCAAGTACCCGAAATGCCTTCTAGGAAGGGCAAAAGGGAGACAGAAAAAGGAACGGTTGTCAGAGAAAAGGGGAGGAAACAGGGATTCGCTGAAAACAGGCAGGATGGGCTAACGAAAAGACTCTAACCCTCAGTTGTCATAATATTTGCACAACTCTGCAAATTTACTAAAAATCATTAAATCATCCACTCAACAGGAGTATATATATATATATAATATATATATATATATATACTGCATACTTCCATAGAGGTGGGGTCTTTGTTTTCCTTTTTTGGTAATTAAACAAACAGGAAAGCTACAACATGAAAAAAAAACTAACCCAGGGGCACTTCGGTGGCTCAGTCAGTTGAGCGTCGGACTTCGGCTCAGGTCATGATCTCACAGTTGTGGGTTCGAGCCCCAAGCCGGGCTCTGTGCTGGCAGCTGGGAACCTGGAGCTGCTTCGGATTCTGTGTCTCCCTCCCTCTCTGCCCCTCTCCTGCTTGCACTCTGTCTCCCTCTTCCTCTCTCAAAAATAAATTAAAACATTAAAAATTAAAACAAATAAACAAACCCCAAGCCAGACTGGTTGGAGTTGGAGTGGCAGAGTTAGGTGGCTCCAGGACGAAGGTATCGAGCAGTGATGACATGAAAGTTACCACACCAACCAAAAGTTCTGTGTTTTTTTAGGAACAAATCTCACAAAAATGAGCAAGACCTGTCTGCAGAAAATTACAAACCTCTATTGAAATATGTTAAATGAGGCTTTTATAAAATGCACGGCAGTGCCACGGGGGCGCCGCTCCCCACGCCGACCTCTGAATCAGTGCGATTCCAGTCAAATCCTAAAAGATTTTCCCAAGAATGTGACAAAAATCAAGCTCTAAGGAAAAAAAGCCCCCAAAGAGCCAAATGACGTCAAGAAAGATGTCCTGGTGGCTGTCATGCCTGCCACACACTAACAAGCCATCGGCCAGCCTAGCACCCCCCATGGACCAGGCGCTCAAAGAATCTGGAAACCCAATTTATAACAGAAACGGGATTACAGAGCATCGAGAAAAGAGGGAACTAGTGTATAAATAAGTCAATAAGATAAAATTTAAAAATCAGTAGAAAGTAAACACAAAAATAATGCCTGATATGCAGGTCTGAGCACTCGGTGAGCGCGGCCTGCGGTGGGAGGGTGGCCGGCCGGGTGAGGCCAGAGGCCAAGTCAGGTCTGGGTCTCGGCCAGCGATGGAGGGCACAGATGGAACGGTGTGTGCTCCGGGGGCCACTGCCCCAAAATCAAAATAAGCAAGAGATAAAAAGGCAGGAAAACGAAAAGGCACAAAACAGTCACCAGAAGTTTGAGTCTGTCAGTGGGCTGTGTGCACGGCTGTCACACACCTGGATGCAGGAGCAGCACCGGGGACCGGCCCTAGACACAAGCTCTGTCACATGTCCAGCTTTAGAGACAGGAGGCTCCTGCCCCAGCTGCCCAGCAAGTGGGGTTGGGTGGACAGAGCTGGCCACCCCCCAACTCCCCTTCAGGAATAAAACTTCCCAAACGTTCCCAAAACTACACCCCTCCCCCGGGGTGCACCAGGATTTCTCTGAGCGTCTCTGGACCTGCTGGGCCCCCAGCTGCCCTTGATTCCTGGGCCCGGGTCTGTGGGTCCCTCTCCCCTGCCAGCGGCTACCTGCTGCCTCCTTGCTGGGACAGACCTAGGCCTTATGGAGGGTGGGGGAGGGGGCTTCCACCACGAGGGGCCCTCGGTGAGCCGATGGCCGGTGGTCCCGGAAGTCTGCGGGGCTCAGAGGTCACCCTGAGCTCTGATGCGGGGTCTGGGTGGTGAGTGGGCGGGCACAGCCCCGCGCCCTGTCAGTTAGAACCTCGTCTCCGTCTCCGAGGGACCCTTCCTCTCTGCTCCCCCGGTCGTGGTCGGGGTCACCGGCGTGTGTGCACTTGCTCCCAGGCCGCGCCCACCTCCAGGGTGGGCTGGGCCTGCTGCGGGACAGGCAACAAGGAGACGCGGGACTCGCCCCTGAGACCCCCGCGGCCCAGGCGGCCACACGCGGCCACTGGGCGGCAGCACTGAGGCCATCTCAGGGTGCGCGGGTACGCGGGGGCTGCGAGACCAGCCAGGGGTCACTTGGACGTGACCGCCGCCCTCTGGTAGCCACCCCCAAACGACGCCCATCGCACCGGAAAGGTGATAGGGGCCTGAAAACCTGAAAACCTCTGGGGTCGAATCTAAGGGATTTCTACCTAGAGGCCTTCCCCCATCAGCGACCTGAAGCCAGTTGGTGGCCAGGGCAGGGAGATCCGGGAAGTCAGCGCCCCGGACTTGGGCCCTGGCATCCACTGCTGGCACCCCACGAGAGTTCTCCCCAACTTCCAGAGTGTTGAGGGGTTTCCACCGGATCAATTCATTGTGGGTAGGCTCTCCCCCATCCTGTTGCCTCCCAGGGAGCCCCAGCCCCCAGCCCAGAAGAAATCCAGGGAGGCCGTGCCATTCTCCTGGCTGGAGAAACATCCAGGACTTCGGGCCCAGCGGGTGAGGTGGGGGTGTGCGGGCGGCGGGCAGTGTGTGTGCGTGTGATGGGGGCTGCAGGTGACCTACAGAGCTGAAGCCATAACCAGCCACAAGAGACCAACGAGGTGACCCTGGGAGCCAGGCACTTCCTCTGAGGCCACCCAGCCTCTGGACCGCGGAGACTGGACCGCCTTCCTCCAGGGATGCCTGCAGTGAGGGGTACACAGCAGGCACCTAGGAATGTGGGCTAGGACCGGGAGGTGGCAGACGGGGCGCTCTGATGGAATCATGATTGTAAGTGGGGGCACAGAACTGACCCACCCCTGGCCCTCCACAGGTCTCAGGGCGAATCACAGGTTGGGGAGGGCGGTGAGGGCCACAGACAGATTTATTCGGGGCCTCGGGCGAATCCACAGGGTCCCCTCCCTCCTACTCCCACCATCATCAACCGAGATGTCCCCTGGTGCCCACAAGCGTCCAGCGCGTCCAGCTGTGCCCCTGCTACAGGAGGTTCACCGTGGCCACCACCTGCTTGCAGCCGGTGACAGCGAACTCGCGGCCGGCCACGCGGTGGTACTGGAGCTGCGCCGCCAGGAGCTCGGCCCGGGCCTGCTCCGGGAAGAAGCCCTCCGCGGCCATCTCGTCCCGGAAGCAGTTGACCACATCCCGCCTGTCCAGCAGCAGGAAGGGCACGATGGCCGCGGCCTGCCACAGCGGGTGCTCGCGGACCAGGAGCGCCTGCAAGCTGGCGCGCAGCTCCTCCTCGGCCCGCACAGCTGCGGCCGCATCCCGGTCACCGGGAGCACCGCGGCCGCCATCGGGGCGCTGGGGCAGCGCTCGGGACGCGTTCTGCAGCACGAAGTGCGTGATTTCCGCGCCGCCCGCGCCGCTGAGCAGTACATAGACGGCGTTGTGGAAGTGGTGGGCGCGCTGCGGCTGCAGGAAGCCGTGCAGCTCGTCCAGCAGCGCCGGGGCCATGCGCTCCGCGTCATCCAGCACCACGAGCGGGGTCTTCTCCTCCGCCTCGGCGCGCTCCGCCACGTCGGCCACCAGCCGTGCCAGCT
>NC_043712.1:592863-598153 GCF_006229205.1 Suricata suricatta | reverse complement strand
GGGCGGCAGCACAGCCCGCACCGCGCCGTCCTTGGCCGGCGCCTCCGCTGGGGCCGAGCCCGCCCCGGGACAGCTACCGCGGGACGCGCCACACGAGAGCTACCGGGGACGCTGCCCCCCGACCCCACTCGTGGGTTCTCTCCCGAGGCGGGGGACGTGGTCGAGACCGGGCGCGGGCGGACCGGGCGCCAAGCGCCAGGCTCGCGGACCGCCCACCCCCACCCTGCATAGCCCGTCGGGCTCCGGGAGGACGGTAGTCAGGGTCCCTTTCCCCAGTGTCACCGAGACCCAGGATCCTCACGCGCCGCCTCTGGGGGACTCCCGGTCCCCTACCACCGGTCCCCCCCTCCCCTGTGTCCAACCATCCATGCCTGGGGCGGGCGGGAGTGCCAGATCCCTTCCAGTGGGGGGCGCACTGCAGTACTCGCGCGCAGCAGGGTCTTTGGGGCGCCATGTGAGGTAGTGGGGGAGGAACCTCCGAACTGTCCTAGGCGGTGACCCCAGAACAGAGATGACAGCTGGTCTCTAACCCGCACACCCCGCGCCTGGAGAGTGGGTGCACAGGGTGGGCTTTGAGTTGTGGGCGGCGGGGCAGCCCCCGTGCCCCCACCCTACCCCAGCCTCTGTGAGTGCCCATCCCCTCCCCCCGGTCAGGGCCCCCACTGCCCACCCCATCCCCTCTGCCCCCTCGCTGCCGAACCCCCAGTCTCCTCACGCTGGTTTCCACCACCCGAGCCCGTTCCCCCCATTCCCCGTCGCTGCCCCATGCCGCCCCCCATCTGCGCCATCCAGCGGGACTCCCCCACTGGCGCCTCTCTCTGGCGCTTCTGAGGCCCCCCGCCCCACCTCCCGGGCTCCCCAGCCTCCCCCTGCCCGCCGGCCCCCCACCTCTCTCCGCCCTCATTAGCATAGCAGCTGCTGGCCGAGCGGGACCCGCTCGGAGGAAAGGGCAGAGGCCTTGAGAATGAATGGGGGCCACGGCTTCGGAGGGGGCAAGAGAAGAAAGACAGACAGACGCTCGGAGGGACGAGGGACGACCCGACACACAGCCGAGCAGAAGAATGAGCCCGACGGAAGGGAAGGGAGTGTCGGAGGGGGGCGGGGAGCCCCGGCCCGAGAGGCGGAGCGTGCAGTGGGAGGTGGGGGAGGACGGCCTCCAGAGACCCCAAGCCCCAGGAGGCGGCCTCGGGAGGAGCCGTCTGGGAGGTTCCCAGACCTCCCAGGGCCCCGGCCCTCCGCGCCCTCACACCCGAGCCTCAGGCTTTGTTCCCCAGCTGCCCCCCTGTGCCTGGCATCCTTGCCCTCCGACGGCTCCCAGGTGCACACGCGCCTCATTTCTGCAGGCTCCTCCGAGGCATTGGAGGCACTTGGCCAACAGAGCTGCCAGACTGCCTGTGTCGTGGCCGCTCTGTGCCACCCTGTGCTGAGCTGCGAGACCTTTGGGGGACTGGCGCAGAGGGCAGCCCCTTCCCTCTCCTTTTCCCAACCCCCCTCCCTGGCCCTTGGCCCTTGGCCTCCAGACCCTGCCCTCCCTCCTCTGGCAGGCTCTGTCCTGGCTCCCACGCCTGTTGACTTTAGACTTCACTCTTTCTGGCTGACCATTTTCCTGCATTTCCTGGTCTCTCTCTGGCATCCATTCCAACAGTAAACACTTCCTGAGTCTGGCTGGGGTCAGGTCAGGGAGACAGACAGACATTTGGACTGGAGCCGCTGTTACTCCTGCTGGGGGAGTGGGGCCGGCCCTGCCTGCCGGACCCCTCCACACTGGGGGTCCTGGGTGGTCCTGGCTAGGCCCCTCCCTTGGCCTCCACAGGCACACCTCCAGAATCCTGGAAGCCAGGCAGAGAGGCCAGCGCTGACTTCTTTCCCGTCCTGGCCACAAAGACGCCTGAGAGGATGCTTCCACCCCTGAAGGCGCACCTGAGGGGGAGGGGGCTCTCAGGGGACACGGCTGGCCCACCCGCAGCAGCTCCTGAGCACAGAGGTCCTGGAGAAAGAACCCACTGGTTTGTTCACAGCTCTGACCTCAGGCAGCTGTGTCTGTTTCCTAGGGCTCTGCCCAGAGAAAGCGCCATGAAATGCCCATGAACGCATGTCTTGGGACACACCTGGAGCCAGGCTGGGGGCCAGGCACCTCGGACAAAGGCAGCCAAACCCCAGCAGGCCTCCTGCACAGCTGGGGTGCTGAGCAGGCCTCCGTTTGGTCCCTGCTGAGAGAAAACTATTCCTGTGAGCAGCGCAAAGCCTTTCTCCAAGGGGTCTCTCTGAGGCAGGACTTCCGGGGGGCAGCAGACAGCCTCCCTGGGGGCAGCCAGGCGCGGGGGCCTCCTGGGGCTTGGAGGGGGCTGCTGGAGTCGGGAAGCAGACCCCTTCCCAGCAGCCTGGGCCAGGAGCAAGCGTTACCTGCTAGTTCTGAGCCAGCGTCCTCCCTCTGCCGTGGGCACCAGCGCCTGGCGGGAAGTGGAGACGCGGTCCCGCATGCCACCCAGAGTGCGTGGGCCCGGCTTCATTGTCCGGACACTCCAACCAAAGTCCACGTTCTTGGAGCAACTCCCCCTTTCGAGGCCTGGCGCTCCCCGCTGGCATCCTCAGCCCAGTGCTCCGCCAGCCCAGTGGACATCACCTCCCTTGGGGACTCACTGGCAACAAACATGCTGCCACCTCTGCGGTATCTGAGGAGAGAGCCGTTCTCTCGGCCAGCTGAGGGGACGGTAAATGCCTGTTGAACCAACAGAAAAATGAGCTCAGAAACCCCTCGAGGGTACGACAGAGGAGGATACGCACAGTAGGAACATGGAAGGCACAGCCCCCAGAGCTGCCAGTTGGGAAAGGGCAGCGTGTCAGTGGGACAAAGTGTGGCTGCGCCCGCCTGCCGACAGGGACAGGATGCTGACCCCCTGGGCTGCGGCCTCGAGGTCTGAAAGAGGAGGAAAAGCTGTTACCTGGTCAGCCTTCAGCTGGCAGGCTCCTCTGGGGGGGGGGAGCCTCTTGCTCTGGGGTCCCTCACCCCTTTCCCACGCGGACCCAGGGCCCACAGGCAGCGCAGGTAGGTGCCAAGAGTCTCTGCTCCACTCGCGGCCCCGGCAGCAGACACCCTGCTCTGAACTCTGCGCGCAGGCACAGGGACGCGGGATGACGCTAAGTGCAGCTTGGGGTCTGTGCTCTTAGAGGTCTGGTCGGCTCCAGGGGCCTGCTGGCTTCCCCAGCTCCCAGATGCCACCAGGGGACGGAAGAAGAAACTTGGGAGAAACTTTTACTTGTCAGGAGACAGCAACTATGATGTTCCCCCAAATTAAAAAAAAATACCCGATCTGCGCAGCAGGTGGTCCAGCATGAACCCCCAGCAGAAGAAGGTGATGAGCGCAAGAGGGGCCTGGTCCTTCCCAGGACCTGTGGCACGGCTGGCTGGCTAGGGGCTGGAGAGAGCTTCAAGAACATTCCATGCAAAAGGCCTCAGCTGCTTTGCCTGGGAGCAGAGAAGAGGCTTGAGGGCTGGTTCTGGGCGAGCTCAGGGTGGCCTAGGTCCCCACCATCCCCCCCACCCCCCCGCTGGAAAAGGGTCCGCCCCTGGCACCTCACAAGTCCCGGATGTGGCCGACCAGTTTACCAGGCTCCGTCTTTAGGTGAAAACAAGCCAGGCTTTGTGTGGATGGCACCGACTAGCAGGCCATGGCCTGACCCTCCTCCTGGGTGCCAAGACTAAGAAGAATCAACAAATTTTTGTCTTTTAATAAAAAAATCAATGAAAAATTTATTCATAAATTTTTCATGCTGGGCTACAAGTCTATATCGTACACTCAGGAATGTGCTGCAGACTTTATCCAGTTAGAAGTGATCATACCGGGACCCACACACAGCTTCCACACAAGCCTAGAAAGTCTTAACATTAATTAACATAATTAAAAAGGTATTTGCATCTAGAAAAAATATACAGAAAAACTCCTTCTGGAGTAATCTGTGCCTCAGTTTCAATGTCTGCTTGTTCCACTGACATTGTCAATATATTCTGCTCACACAAGGTTTTACAAAAAGCCCCAGATGCCGCCGAGTGTGACCGGCCGCGCGCAAAGGGCCTCCACCCACCTGTGTCCTCAAGCGCTCCCCATTTCTGCACGGAGGGTCAGCGGCACTTCTACCCTGGGGAAGCCTCATTTAAATTTGAATAATTCAGCCTCCCTTTTATTTCTCAGGATCAAAACAACTAGGGGTGTGGGGTTGCATAGAAAATTGGAACCTCGAAGACCAGGAAGGGCGCCTTTCGGGACTGAAAGTGACGCGGAAGCACCGCCTCCGGCCCTGGTCCCCGCGCGGCCCCTCCCCCATGACAGGGTTTTTGGGTTCGAATCGAGTCCTTGAAGCTCCGGGAGACTGAAGAGGGGCCAAATACTCCTTCAACTTACTCAGCAATTAGCACAAGAGATTCACAGTCTTATAGGTATTTTATAAAAATATAAATATGGGTACACTGTTGCCTTCACAACGCTGGATACAACGCCCTTTAAAATTGGGTTTATAACCAAGATTCAAAAAATACACCTAAAACTTGGCTTAAAATATGTTAATATTTTATATTCTGTCATAAATGTTATGACATTCAAATGTGGCAAATCCATTTACCTTTTTAAAAAAGTGTGCAACCGACTAACTATAACAGAACTCACTAGAAAAGGTAGGATCCTCTCCCGCCGCCGGTCACCGCCACACCCCAGCACCCGTGCTCGCGAGGAGACTTTGCGAAGCCAGCAGGTTCGGGGGATTGTGGCCTGGCTCACAGGAGAGGGAGAGGGAGGCCCGGAGCTCCCCAAACTCGTAACTGTGTGTGTGTCAGAGAGAAAGGGGGGGGGAGGGGAGAGTGAGAAGAGGGAGGGAGAGGGACCTGCACGGGAAAACCATCAGGCTGGGCGGTATTTTCAGTGCAACCAAGAAATGACAGACTCAAGTTTTTAGTTTTAAGACTAAGGAAAAAAAATGTATCTTCCCCCCATAACCACATTGACCACGCACAATATTTTCCAAACAACAACAACAACAACAACAAAATTCAGGCGCACAAACTTCACCCACAAATATACACACACATGATAAATAGTTTAGAACCCTAAGAACAGCGGAGCGTCTCCACCAACGCGCGTCCGGGCCGGAAACGCCCCGCCATGGCCCCTGGGCGACTGCGGGCTTCGGCCGCGGGTCCTGCGGGCGGCGGAGCGCCCCGAGCCCGGCGTCCCCGCCGTCCGCCTTCCACCTTCGGGAGAAAACATTTTGACCGGAGGATCCGGTGTCTCGGGACTCC
>NC_043712.1:516301-592763 GCF_006229205.1 Suricata suricatta | reverse complement strand
AGGCCGGGTGATTGGGCGGCGCCCACGTGGGGGCGGGGCGGGGGCGGGGCGTGCATAGGCAGCAGCGCGCCTCGCGGCAGGGGGCGCTGGTCGCCGGCAGGGGGCCAGGTGACCGTGGCTGGGGGTCCTTGCTCTACGGGCCCAGGGCTCTCCGCATCTCCGCGGTCGTCCCGCCTACTCCCCTTTCTGCCACCCCGGGGAATTCCAAGCTCCCTCCGCGGACAGACTCGGGCCGGATCCCCGGCCCCGCGCGACCCCGACGTGCACTAGAGGGCGGCCTGCCCGTGGGGGGTGGGGGGGGGTTCGCTGACATTTCAGACCTAGAAGGTCCGGGTAGAGATCCCGGGTCTCGCTCCACGCTTCCGGAGCGCCGGCCATAGACGCCCAGCGTCCCTGGCGGGCCGGGCGCATTAGCGACAAGACTGGCTCAGCCTGGCTCCCAGGACACGAGGTCCCCGCGGGTGACAAGTCCACGAACAGCTCGGGCGTATGACCTCGGCCACGCGGTCCTTCCTGAACGAGGGCGGCTCCTCTGGCGTCCTGGGTCACCCCGTGTTTTTTCCCCAACCTGACAAGCATGAGGAGCCAAACCCCGAGGTCCCTGACAAAGCAGGAGGAAGCTGGGGGCTGGGGGCGCTCAGGATCTCCTCCAAGGCGGGAAGGGCAGTCGCGGGACCTCAGGGTCTGCTTCCATCTCCTGGGCCACCTCCATCAGCACGACCAGGGACAGGCGAAGCCTGGCCAGGTGAGCAGCCCCAGGTAGGGCACCAAGGACTGAAAGAAAACCTAGAAATGACTCATTTCCAATGTGTAAACCCATTTTTTTTATTGACACTCTAATACTGCTGCCAAATTTCCTCATTAGGATTTTACAGTTTATAGCTGGGCTGTGGTGGCTGGAAATTGAGGAGGCATGATTCTCGGAGCAGTGGGCCCTGGGCAGCAGGGTAGCACACAGGAACTTCAATGTCTTCGGAGGTGAGCTGGAAATTCCAAGGAGGCAGCCCTGGGCCTCACCCCAGGAGTCCACCCTGTTAGGCCTTGTTTGAGGACAGGCTCCTGTCGGTGTCTGCCTGGTGTCCCCCATGTCTGGAGACACATGTGGGTGTGTGCCCCCTCTTGCTCTGTGCTCTGGAAGGAGTCACAACCAAACCACAGGAAAAACTGGGTAAGGCCACCCCAGGGCTGGCTGCCTCTGGCCAACTGCCTTCGGGCCTGACTGTAGCTGACTCTCCTGGGGTCCTCCTGGCAGCCAGAGCTCCTTGATTCCCTCCCTCTGGTCTTCCTGAGGCTGGTGGTCCAGTTCTTTGGCTCAGACTTGCTCCCACCAGGAGCTCCCCACTGTGCTGGCAGGTAAGCCCTGGGCTGCGCAGCGCAGAGATGGGAGTCTGGATCAAGACTGTGTGCTAGGTCCAGCTGAGGTTGTGACCTGCTGGCATCAACAGCCCCTCCCTTGTCCCACTCATCTTGCCAGATAGGGTCTCTGGGCCCAGTAAGGAGGCCTGCTGGACTGTGAGCACCTAGAGGGGAGGGCCCCTGACCACCTCCAGTACCCCCATCCCTGCATTTTCCCAGCACCAGGGCAGAGGGCACGGGCCCTGTCCACTGGGGCCCATATTTACCTCTGGACAGTACCCCTCAGAGTGGGTAAGCATGTGGCCCCGTGCAGGACTGTGACTGGTGAGGCAGGCACATATCACCCCACAGCCTGTTCCTCCCTCCTGAACAGGGCCGGGCATGGTGGGGGAGGGTGCTCTGAGAACGGGTGGCCAGCTCTGGACAGTGCCCAGGGGTATCCCCGGAAGGTGGTGGGTTCATAGGGCCCAGCCCAGGTGGGTTCAGGTCCCCTGACCTGAAGAAGGGCTTCTGGAGACCTTGTAGGGCCCGGGAGCAGAGCCCAGGAGAAAAGTCCCTTTGACACCGCGCAGGCTTCGGGGAGGGCAGACAAAGGGGCCCTGTGAGCTCAGTGTGGGAATGTACAGCCGCCACCATGGCCCATGAAATCGGCGGTTTGGGTGCCCCCGGCAGGGGCAGAGTGGCCACAGGAGTCTAGCGTGAGGTTTCCTCCTGCCCCACCCAGGGTTTGGTGTGAGGGTCAGACAGGTGTAGCCAGGCCTGCCTTTGTGGGGTCCCGGTGATGGTCACCCAGTCCCCGGGGAGCTGGTGGAATCCCCGTGGCTCGTGCTTTCGCGCCAAGGCTGGGAGGGTGACCTTGTTCTGTGCCGCTCCGTCCACGCCCTGGGAGTTGTCCCGAGTGAGGACGAGACGGGAGGGGAGAGGGGCTGGCAGCACACTGGCTCCCGGCAAGCTCTTCCTCAACATTTGCTGAAGGAATGGTCCAAAAGGAGGACATTTGTTCCAAATGCCTTGGAGGGAGGGGGGAGGCCAGGCCCCGCCCTGCGGCCGGGAGCAGCCCCTCTCCAGTGTGGGCGGGGCTTCTCGGTGTTGTATAGATAAGCCGCAGTTCCTTGTCTCCGAGTGAGAAACTCCTGACCAAGGATCTAGGGGACAGTCTCAACTCTGGCCACGCGGCTGGACCCTGTCCTTCACCCATAGGCTCTGAGGACGCTAACCCAGGAGTGCCCCCCTGAAGGGCCGTGGTGGGTGGAGGCCAGAGTAGGAGACGGCCCCCTTCTTCCTCTGGGGACCCCCTTCCTTTAGAGGCTCAGAGCAGTGGCTGGTGGGGGAACAATGTGGGCAGGGTGGGGCAGCCTCGGGAGCATTCTGGGATACGGGCGGGGCAGCCTGGGGAGGACAGCGCGGAAGAGGCGGCTGGCCGGAGCTGGGCCAAAGCCTGCGGCCACCTTAAAGGCACTGGGGGGGGGGGGGGGGGGGGGGAGGCAGGCGGGCAGTGGGGGCGGGGCTTCCAGCTAATTCATTAAAATGTGTCGGGGAGCGTGGGAAAGAGGAGAGTGTTTCTTCCCAGCAGCCCAGACACCTGGTAGAAGGGCCGAGAGAGGATAGAGATCAAATAACAAACACTCAGCCCTCGGCCAGAGCGGAGGAAGGACGCCGGGGCAGGAACTGTGGCAGACAATCATCCTCGGCTCTCTCCCCCCTGCCCGGCTGGCCGCCCAGGGCACCGCCTGGCACTAGGGCTGCAGCCCACCCTGGCTGAGTGGTGCCTGACCCCTAGCCTGGGAAGGGGCCCGAGGCAGTCCTGAGAGTCAGAAGGCTCTTTGGGCTGACCTCCTGATGGCTCAGAACCAGGGGTGGGGGCTGGGGCCCAGGATGGGGTTGCCGTGGAGCCAGGCTGGGCTGGCAGCGAGTACGTGAGCCCGGAGGGTCCCCGGAGAGACACAGCCAGTCTGGGCAGGAGAGGGGTGGGGAGTGGGAAGGCAGGCCGGATGGCTGGGTGTAGCTGTGAGGGGCACACTTCTCCCTCTGGGGGTGCTCAGGGCAGTGGGGTGCCGGGCCCGGATTTGACTGGAGGGACAGGAAACACATGTGGTCTGCTGTCTCCCCGTGCTGGCCCCTGGCTCTGGCCCCCTGCAGTTGAGGACCAGCTGAACCGCTACCAGGGCCTTGGGTTGGAGCAGAGATTCCAGGAAGCAGCTGGTTTAGGCAGCGGGGCTAGTGCCCCCGGCCGCTTCCTCCAGACCTTACTGGGGGAGAGCATGGTCCGGGCTGCTTCCCAGGACGGACGCAGGCCGGCGGTCTGGCTCCCGGAAGCGGCTGCCCAATCACAGAGGGCCCTGAGCCCTGGTGGGGTGCCTGCTCGCCCCGGGCCTGTCCTGAGTAACCGAGCCTCTCCCTCCATCTGTGCAGTGGCATCTGGTCCAGCTGGCCCCAAGGCTGCTGGGGGACTGAGTAGACCAGCACCTGGCACACGGGCATTTCCAGGGAAGGGAAGGCATGGGCAGCGTGGCAGGATGTCTGTATGGCCCTCGGCATGAGCCCCCACCCCCTGCCTCTCGCGCCTGACCCCCAGCACGGGCAGGGGCAGAGGCAGGCCTGGCACTGCCAGCACCCACCTGGTACGTGAGGCCAGTACACCTGGGCATGCAGGTGCACCCTGCTGTGGGCAGAGGTGGCGGCCCCACCCCACCCCCTGGGGCTCCCCAGCCCTGAGGCTTCCGCCCGGGCTCCTGGGCCAAATCTAAGCTGGTTTCCGATCTCGCAGGAAGGACCGGAAAGGGATGTGGGGGGGGGGCACATTCCTAGGGAGTGAGCCAGGAGGAGGCGGCTGGTAAGGCGCAGTCCAGGCCCCTCTCCCTGCCCACCTGGATCTGGTGCCCTGGGCCCTCGGGTGCCAGCAATGGGCGCCTGCACCTCAGTTTCCCGAAGAGTGGGTGGAGCAGCGGCCGTTTCCTACAGTTGTGAGGGTGGACACTCTCATGTGCGGGGGGAGGGAGGGCCCTTGTGGCTTCGGCCGCTCTGTTTCATGAGAGGAGGCCACCAAGCCTTAAAGAGGCCTTGTGGGGTCATGCTCCGGCCAGCGAGGGGGCCGGGGCAGCAGATGCAGGGGTGGGCCTCCCCTCCAGACACAATGGATGTCCTCCAGAGGGTGGCCGCGCCGCCCCGTGCCCCAGGGAGGGCTGGGGCCTGTTCCCCAGGAAGCCCCCCCACATGTGGCCTAAAGGACCCTGGCCCTGCGGGGTCCCCACCACCTGCGCCCCCGGAGCTGGAGGCCAGCCTGCTCTGAAGGCTTGGCCGCGGCCTGAGGAGGCCAGGAAGGTGGGGCAGAGGAGGGTGGCATTTACCGACACCTCAAAGGGAGTCGCCCCCAGCATGTGGGGGCCTGTGTGTCCCCCCCGCAAACCCACCGAGCCCCGTTGACGGGAGCCACTTGGGTCCCAGCCCTGGGCCTTTGTGAAGGCCGTTTCCTCTACCAGGCGTGTCCTTCCCACTTTCCTCCAGCCTCATTCCCGAGGATCAGCGGTTCTCAGCTCAGGGTCGGGCATCCTGACCTTGTGCAGGAACGGCCATCTCCTCGGCCCTGGTCCTGCTCCGCGCCAAGGGCCAGGCCCAGGTGCGTGCAACGAGTCCACGGCACAGGCCTATGCAGGTCAGGACGTTTATTGCTGGGGGGAGGGTGACCCCAGGGGGCCTGGGGGCTCAGCTCTGCTCCCCGGAGCCGGAGGCGTCGCTCAGGACCTGGCTGAAGCGCAAGGCGACGCGGCCCAGGTGTGAGCCCTCCCAGAAGACCTTGCCGCAGCCGGAGCAGCAGTAGAAGTGTCGCAGCCCGGGCCGCCGCAGCACGCCCTCCGGGACCCCTGCCAGCTGCAGCCTGGTGCCACTGGCCAGGGTGGCAGGTGCTCCGGGCCGCAGGTCTGCCGCCTCCAGCCAGCGGCAAGGCGGGTTGTAGGTACAGACCCCAGAGGCCGCCTCTGGGGTCAAGCCTGGAGAGGCAGGGGCAGGGTGAGGGGGGTGGCCACTCTGAGCTCTTGGCCTGCTGGGGGGCGTGGCCTCATGGTCCGGCTCTCTTTGGCGCCTCTGCCCTGCACTGCCCGTCCCCCAACCCCCTGCCTCATCTTGCACACAGCCCCTGTGCCTCTCCCGGTTGACCCCGCTCGCCACCCCTTGCCTAGGGCTCGGGACCATCCTCCCAGGGCCAGGACACAAACCCTGTCAGTGGGTGGTCCCAGGGCTCACCTGCCTCCTGTATGTCCTCATTCTGGGTGGCCTCACCGCCTGTCAATCAATTGAGGACATTAGGGATTGTCCTAAGGACGGGGCCTGCAGCCACAGTGCCCACAATGCACCTCCATGTGCCCAGTGTCTCCCCCAACCCTCAGCAGAAAGGGCAGGGGCTGAGGGGCTTTGCTGCCAGCCGGGCCCCCTCCCATGGGAGCTCACACCTTGGGAGTTCTTGGAATGTTCTTGGGGCTCAAAGGTCCTTGGGAAACAAGTTCTGGGCGTGAGATCGGCCGATTAGGGCACTGGGGGCCTGAGAATGGGCGGGTGGGGGCGGGGGCATCCCGTTTGTGGTGATGAGCAGATAAGCCACTGCCAGGGCGGGCGTTTCATAACAGCGGGGCCCAGGGGACCTGCTGGAGCTTAGGGTGCCGGCAGAGACCCTGGGAAGTGACCTCTGACTCTACAGGAGGGTCCCTGCCTCCGCTAAGAGCACAGGGAGACTCCAGGGAGGGCACCAGGCCTGGGCTGCGGAGGGGCCAGTGCAGGCGCAAGGGCGCTCCGGGCGAGGAGCCCTGGCCGGCAGGTGGGAGCAGTGTGCTCCCCGGTTTGTTGACCTTCCTAATTTGCCCGGCAAACATCTCTCCACAGATGGCTCCAGATTAACTGTAGCTGGAGCCTGAATGGGTAAGGCCCTCACCCCCACCCCCTGGGAACGCAAAGAGGCCGTGACCTCCATCTGGCCTCCCTGTCTCGCCCTGGGCTGTCTGGCCTCAGCCTTTACCTGGAGGCCCCCGGGATGCCAGCCGCCGCAGGAGCACTGGCCACCTCCTCAGGACAGGGGGGGCCTCTGGGCGGGGTGCTGGTGGCTTGGAGGGGCCGGGAGCCCTGCGGCACGGGCAGCTCTGGCAGAGGGCACTGCTCCTCCCGTCCTGGGCCTGGAACGTGTCAAGGCCACGCTGTGGAGAGCTGAGAGCTGCTGGGGGCTGGACACAGGCCCCACTGATGGCTCACCTGATGAACGGGTGGCCCCTGCTACAGCCCCAAACCTCAGGGGGTTTCAGAAGAACAAGAACGACCTCATGGGGACATCGGCATCCCGGAGAGCCACCAGCGAGCTGCGCAGAGGGGCCTCAGGCATCCTGGCCTCAGGCTGACCCCAGGGGAGGACACTAAGACACTGTCCTGTCCACTCCATCCTTGCCCTGCCCCGAGGAGGAGTCGGGAGCCTGGGGAGGAGCTGCCAGACCCCCTCTGACACCCCCTCAACTGGGGCCCCTCGATCTAGAGGGCAGGTGAGCCCATGGTAGGAATGGAAGGCACACTCACTGCCCTGGCCAGCGACTTCAAAGTCTCTGGGTCCTCTGCACCCTCTTCTTTCTAGTTTTACAAAATGGAAACTGAGGCTAGGTCCATAGCTGGGGGGCCAGACATCTGGGGTCTTCCCTCCTTCCTGTCTGTCCAGGCCCCTCTGCCTTCAGATTGCTTCACAGGTGCTTGTGTGCAAGTGTGTACAGGCGGTAGGTGTGCACCGGCACCAGGTACGTCTGTGTGCACGCGCGCTCTGTGTGAAGGGCAGGGCGGCTGGAGTGGGGGCACCACCCGAGGGCCCGAGTGTCTCAGCTTCCTGGCCCCGGGCCTGCAACCTTTGCGCAGCGTGAGCCCCATCCCTCTGCCAGCCCTTGGGCGGCGGCACCTCCCTGGCCATCCCTGCAGGTGAACCCTGGGAGGACCTGCGGTGGGACCACTGTCCGCAGAGCCCGCAGAGCCCACGCCTCACCCCGTGGGGCACACGTACCTCTGCCGGGGCCTTCCGGGTGGCTGCCAGGCCACACCAGCTGCTTCATCATGTCCTTGGAGACCTTCAGGTACTGGTCACAGTTACAGGCCTGGGGACAGAAGGGGCGCTGAGGCCGGATGAGGCTCTGTCCACCTTCCACCCACAGCCTCAGGCTCCTTGCAGCTCTGGCTCTGACTAGGGGGTTTCACAGAGACAAAGCACACATCGCTTCTGCTCCCTGCAAGACAGGGCACACCTCCTCCTGGGAGCCCTCCTGTACTGCAGTGGATCCTGGTGGGCCCTAGGTAGCTTCTTCAGGCTCATGAGACCCTGTGGGACTCTGTCATCACCTGGGCTGTCCTCCCCACCCCCAGAGCCTCGCGGGCAAAACCAGGCCTGGGCGTCCCTGGGCTGGGTCGGTATGGTGGGGATGTGGGGCCCAGCATCAAAGCCTCAGGGTGAGCAGCCTTACAGTGGACCCCTCAGCTGGGCTGTGTCAGGGCCCGTGTTTCTCGGTGATGCCGGTGCCTGCCCCCATGGGGCACCACATCTATGAGGGGTCAGGAGGGAAGCCACTTTTGCTTCTATGTGGGGTCCTTGTCTAGGATGAGCAATGGGCTCTTGTGAGGCGTTCAGCTCAGCCCTGCCGACCTTACAGTGACCCTGGGGGGGGGGTGTTGGGCAGGGGCTTCTGGGGCCCATCCTGTGCTCCCAACACAGCAGCCCCCGGGTTGCTTCATGATGGCCACTGACTGACAGGGTGAAGGACCCCAGGGTCCCCATGATGAGGTGGGGAGGGCCCGAGAGAGAGTGGGAGGGGCAGGTCCCCAGAGATCTGGCTCCCCGCAGGTGGGCACAGGTGCTCATGGACACAGTCACAGCCCTTCCCAAAGGAGGATGAACCTAGAGCAGGGGGCGGGGGGTGGGGGCTGGGTGTTCCTGGGGCCACAGGGAGGAGGGGGCTGTGATCTGTGCTCATGGGATCACTCCCGGGCTCCTCTTGGAGAAGCCTGACCAGTGCCCTGAATGACACGGCTCCCGGGAGTGGGTGGGTAGGTGGCAGCCACCAGCCCCTAGAGCCTCAGGGTGTGCCCACATCAGGGGCGGTGCTCCCCGCCCCCATACGCCCTTTTCCCATGGGCCTTTCGACACCCTGAGCCTGCTGTACTGCATCCAGCATCAGGAGCCAGGGCCTGGGGGCGCTGGAGGGTGGGGCCACCTCTGCAGGGAGGCCTGGGCGGGGCTGGGGCCCGGCTGATCCAGCAGGACCCTTCCTCCTGCCTCTCTGGGGGGGCCCCCTGGTCCCTGGCCACCTCTCTGGCACAGGGGGGTTTGCCGTGGGCCTCGGCCTCCCAGTCACAGAGCCCGGGACCTTCCTGGGCCGGAGAGCAGGTCTGGCCTGTGGTCACTCCAGGTCTGCCCCGGGCAGCCCACCACAGAGGCTTGCCCCGCCTCCCCTCCCACCCCCAGGCCACCCCAGAGGACGGACCCTGTAGGTGTGAGAGATGCTCCATCGGCGGGAGGGGGTGGGAGCCTTCCCAGGACCTGGGCCTGGTGCACACACCTGGGCGGGACAGCCAGCTCACGCTGAGTCACGCACGCAGACAAACCACCAGTGCCCTCCACAGGGCCTGGCCCCACCCTCGGGAACCACCGGTGCTGGTTTTCCCACGGCTGCTGCCCACTGCTGGGCCCTGCTCTCACCCCATAGGGCCCTGGGAGGCCTTGCCCACCCCCACGCCCAGCTGGAAGAGCCGGTTCTGCACACTCTCCCCCTCTCTGCCCTCGGCTCCCCATCTGCGGGAAGGACCAGCACCTCGGCGCTCTCTGTATCTCCGGTCCCCGTCCCCTGCAGCTCCACCTGCCTCGAACGAGGCTGCGGCCTTGCCCTTCGGGGCTCACGGTCCAGCAGAGGCCTGGTCATGGGCTCGGTGCCAGTCCGGCAGAGGTCCCTTCCTGACCCCAAAGAAGGGGAACCACTGCCCTTTCATTTTGCAGAAAGGGGGCTTCTGAGGGGCTCAGTCACTTGCTCACTCATAGGGCCCGCTGCCAGTGAGGACCCCTCACCATGGTCTGCACACCGACCCTTAGGAGAGGGGGTATGTGCAAATGGTGTCTGAGCTATGCCCACTGCCCCTTGGGGACACACAAACCCTAGCTTTGGGATGCCAGCGGGCCTGGGAAGACAGCAGTGGGGGTCTTGGGGAAGGCCCTGGACAGGGGCTGGGTGATATGGTCCTGTGAGTCCAGCCTGGTCTCCGTGTACCCCCATTCAGTCTGGGAGTCTGAGGGCAGGGGCGGGAAAGGCCAGGTGAGTTGGGGGCTAGAGGGGCTGGGAAGGCTTCTGGCTTCCCCGTCCCAAGCATCCACCTGCCTGCCCAGTTCCCACAGTTCTCACAGCTGCTTGGAGCCAACACCTGCCTGCCGTGCTGTCCCAACTCAGGGCACTCCATCCGCCTGGGGACTGCCTCAGCCAGAGGCATGAGCCCACAAGGGGGACGTTACCTCCCAGGGGCTGGGCTGCCGGCAGTGACTGGTCACGGGGACTGGTGGGGCCCACAGACCTGCAGTTAGGGAGGCTTGACCTTTTGGTCCACCCTCTGCAGCCCCTGCCCACCCCTGGGGCCTGGGGACGGGGAAGAGGCCTTTGGCCACTGCTCCAGGAGGCACCTGGGACGCTTGCCCTTCCCTCTGAGGCTAAGACTTGGCAGGGGGCAGCTGGAGGGCTTTGAAGGGCCGGCTCCCAGGTGTTGGTGGCCATGACCAAGGGCGGGGCCTCCTCTCGGGTCTGAGACCAGGAATCGCAGTTACACTCACCCAAGGAGTGGTCACGGTCAGCAGAACCAGAACTGAGCAAAAGGCAAGGTCACAGCATCTGTCCTGAATTCTGTGTCCCTGGAAATGTCTGTGTTCCCACCTGCCCTGGGTGCCTGGGCCACACACACACCCCTGGTCGCAGGCCAGCGGGTGTCTGCTGTGCATGACCAGTGGACAGCAGGTGCATAGGGGCGGAGGGGCAGGCCCCAGCCAGGGCCGCAGAACGGGCCGGGCAAGGCCAGCAGGCAGCTTGGAGGGGCGACCGGCCCTCCCAGTGCCCAGGGCAGCACAGCCCTGCCTGTTGCCTGGAAACACCCTCGGGCCCCATTGGCCTTGGGTGCCAGGCCTCGGCACATCGGGGGCGGTGCCGAGGGAGAGCGGAGGACGGATGCAGGCCACACCTGGGGCTCACTGGGGCACGGGAGAGAACACGTGTTCCTGAGGGTGCAGGGCCCACCTGGGGGAGAGTCCAGTGAAGGGACCCCCTCCTAAGAAGGTCGTGGGTGAGGCTTCCTGCCAGCAAGCAGCCGGGTCCAGGACCTCGCTCCGAACTGCAGGCTGCCGCCTGGGGCATTGGCATGGCCCACTTTCCATGCCCGCTGAGAGTTTTAGGCCCCAGCTCCCAGCTGGGAATGGGGCCCGGTCCACCCAGGTGCCCTCCTTCTGAGCAAGGGGCAGGCTTGTAGAAACCTCACTCCTGCCTGATGGCAAGTGTGGTCCGGGCTCCAAGCAGGCCTCTGCAGCCCCTGCAGCCCCCACCCCTAGGAGGGGCCATTCTGATGCCCAGGCCCTGGAAGGCCGTGTTCAGGGATTTCTGGCCCATAGGCAGGGCAGATGGGGGCTTGGGCTCAGAAGCTGTGACATGTTTTAGAGTAATGGGCTATTTCTTGTTCATTTTGAGCAAATTGGGAGAGGAGTGAAGCATAAAAAAGCAGAAGAAAAGAAACATCACTTCATCCCACCACCTGGTGGGAAAAGACAGCATGGCACTGAGAATGGGTTCCGGCACCTTCCGGCTGAGCACAGCCACACACGGCCAGCATCTCAGATGCTCCTTTCAGGGCAGCGGGAGCCCTGGCGTGTCTCAACTTCAAGACACCAGCGTCACTGTTCTCAGGGTGCTTTCTGCCCATTTGGTCCCCGTCAAGTGCCACCTCCCCCCACCGGCCACACTTGCTGTCCTGAGGCCTCCCCAGGCTGGCTCACCCACCGTGACCGCCTCCAGGGCCAGCCTAACAAATGGTGCTGGGTGCAGGGCCAGAGGGCCAGGATGAAAGGCCCCGGGCCTGACACCTCCCGGGACAGGGCGGGACCGAGGCCCCGGAGGAAGCGGCGAGGCCTGGGTGAGCTCCACACCTCGCTCTCCCACACCATCTAGGCAGCACCTCGTGGGGCCCTGAGCCATCTGACCCCAAAGGTGATGTGGCCCTGCAGCAGAGCATGGCTGCTGGGGCTGTGGCCCTCCTCCAGGACAAGCACACTGGCCAGCTTTGCCCACGGAGACCCTGTCGGACCCGGCATGAGGTGCTGTCTGACTGCCCGGTGGGGATGGGACAAGGGGCTGAGAGGGCGGGCCCCCTCCCCGCAGCCCGCCCACAGCTGAGATGCACGGGGCAGCTGCAGGATGTAACCCCGTCCTGCTGGCCAGGGGGCATATGCTGGGGACAGAAGGGCCAGGCAGGCTGTGGGTGGCTGTGGGTGGCGCACAGGTCTGCATGGGGAGGTTTTCCAGCCCACCCCTGGTGCTCTTCTGTCTGCCCAGCAGCCGGTGGCCTCTAATCTGGAGGTCTACGCCCTGGCATGGCAGCCCTGCAGGGCCGTGCCCCCGTGCCAGCCTGCCCCCAGGCCCAGGCAGGTCAGTTCCCCTGGGCCCAGCCCCCTCACAGACAGAGTGGGGCCTGGGGGCAGTCTGCACTGTGTGGGTTCCCTAGGGGGTCAGGGCCACAGACGCTGGCACGTGCAGCGTGCAGGAGTCCCCGAGAGGCACCGACTGGGCACGAGCGTGCGTGCTGGCACCCTGCAGTGTGCCTCTCACAAGCACCCCAGCACAAGCGCCCCAGCATGAAGGGTGCAGGAGCGGCTGAGCATGTGTGTGCACGAGGGCAGTACCGAGGCGTGAACAGGAGTAAGTGTGACTGGGTGTTCCAAGGTGTGGACACGGGACCTGTGTGATGGGGTGTGTCAGGGTGAGTCACTTCATGTGTCCCCTGACCTTGGGAGTGTGTCTGTGTCTAAGTAGCCTGTAAACAGGGGCCTGTGTGCACCTTGCCGGGGAGCATGGGAGGTGTGCTCGGAGGGCCTCTGTGCTCAGAGGGGCAGGACACCTGACTATCCACCGTACGGGACTTTCCTGGCTGGCGACCGGCTCAGGGGCACAGGGGTCAGACTGGGGCAGGCTGATGTCAACTTGTGCAGCCTTACCAGGCCGGCACCCCAGGGCTTGGACCTTGGCCTCAAAGGCAGACATATGGGTGGCGTCTGGAGCCAGACACCCCCCAGCCCCCTACATGGCCTCCCTGGGAGAGGGGCCCCCTGCTCAAGAACTGCCCTCATGTCTGTGGTGGGTGAGGGGGGCTGACAACCCACAGTGAGGGGCGGGGGGCGGACACCCCTGACCCTGCAGCAGCACGTGCTGTTCTCTCTGATGGCGAGAGCCCCATGTTCCAGCTCACTTGCCTGGGGCCAGCTCACCTGACATTCGTGGAGGCAGGCCAAGTGGCGTGAGCCACGGGCCCAGATAGGTGACCAAGTCCTGCTTCTTCATCCCAAACCCGGGTGGGTCACAGCCCCCACCTCAGGCGGCCAGGGAGAGCTTGGGCTCTGAATGCGAATCTCAGATAAAGTGTGGGATACCGTTCCACGTGAGAAGGCACTCACTGCTCTCTGAGGTTCCCATGTCTCGGGGGTCTGTCTTTGTATTTCCTAAAACCGGTGACCTAGTCTTTCCAGGTTGTTAGGAGGAACGGAGCCCAGAATCTGCTTCCATGTCAGGGAGACCCCAATGAGGGGTGGGTGTTTGTCTCTACGCACAGGGCAGGCACGGCCAGGGACCCCTTGGGTCCCTCCAGGAGGTGCCCCCCAAAATCACCTGCCATCGGTTAAATCAAATACAATCTGAGCTCAGGCCCTGTGTGTGGGGGTGTGGTCTGCCCCCTTTTGGCGACGTCAGCAACCCCTAGGCTGCACCCCCTCCAGTAACCCCCCCCAGGTGCACCCCCATCCTGGGGCTCCCGGGCACCCCAGCGCAGCGGGCGCAGCGCGGCCGGTTCCCAGACGGGGGAGGGGCAGCGGGCCGTGAGAACCAGCCGGCAGCCGGGCCGCGTGGGAAAGCGGGAGGAGGGGCGGGCGGCGAGGGCGGGGCGCGCCTGGGAACGGCCCCCGCCCCCGGCCGGCCTTTGAAAGGGCCACTCAGGACACCCGGCCAGATTCAAAAGCAAACGGTTGCCGGCCTTCCCGCGCCAGGACCCGGGCCCTAGGGGGGGCTGGCGTACCCCTCCCACCTAGGGCCGCAGGACTGAACGGGGGCGGGGGGAGGGGGCAGGGTAAGGAAGTCGGGGAGGGGCCCCCGGGGCTGTGCCAGTCGGGATCGGCCCTGGCTGTCCCCCTTCAACAGAGAGTGAAGCCAGGCCCTCAGACAGCAGGCAGCGGGCTGGGAGGGGGCCCTGGAAGCCTTGTAGCCTGGGGTCTGAAGCGGTCTGAGCGTCTGTGGGGCCTTTCACTCACAGCAGGCTGTGTTCCCAGCCAAGGAACTGAGGAGCCCCAGAGTACTCCTCCAGAGGGTGGGGATGTTCTAGAGATTGGGCTGGGGGCCTGGCGGCCTTCCTGGAGGAAGTGACAGCCGACCTGGGGCTTGGTGGACCAGGTGGGCAGGGTGGGCGCTCAGGTGCCACAGGATCTACAATACGATGGCCCCAGTGCGGTGCGGAGTGGGGAGGAGGTACGCCCTACTCCCCAGGCCCGGCTGGGGAGGGAAGAGAGGCTGGGGGGGCAGGTGGTGAGCACAGGGCAGGGGTCTCCTGGTTCTCCTCCCCCCTGCCTCTTCCCAAGGTCACTGAGTCAGGCCAAGACAGGAGTCCTTTCCACACACCTGTGTGTTGAGATGCGTTTTCCCAGATGTGGGAAGGAAGCAGCAGTCCCTGCTGGGGCCTGCCTCCCCCCTTCTCTGTAGGACCCTCCACTACCTCCACCTGCATCTCAGGGAGGAGTTCAAGCTTGGCTGAGCAGGCCTGTCTCCCTCTGTGGGGTCACTCTTCCGAGGTCCCTCCCTGTCCCCAGCTGGCTGGGGTCACACCCAGCCCCCATCCTGCCAGGGCAGAGGGCCTTCCAGACATGCTGCTCTGCCTGGGACGTCCCATCTCCCCTCAGTGACCTCTGGGGTCTACACTTGTCCTGAAGGTGCTCCCCTCACAGTGGGCAGTGAGCAGGGCCCCCTGGGAGGGAGTGGGGAGGAGGTACGCCCGGCTGGGGAGGGAAGAGAGGCTCGGGGGGAGTGCAGGGGACTCAGCCCTATTCCTGGCCCCCCCCCCCCCCCAGAGCGCCCTGCCACACCAGCCATCCAGCCATTGGTCCCTACCTGGCAGCCCGTGCTTTATCACCCTGTGGACCCTCCCCAGACCCAATCCACGGCTGCCTGGGGCCTCCTCTACCTGCAGCCCCAAGGCCACCTCTGAGGCCAGCCAGGCTTGTCTTGCCTCTTCTATCTAGGGTTGAGTGGACTGTGGGTCTGTGCTGTCAGGCCTGCTGTCCCCATCCAGGCCCCATGGCCACCCACCAAGTGGCTCGCTGCCCCCTGGCTCCTGGGCCCCACTTCTGTTTTGGGGCTGGCAATTGCTCAAGAGGAAGAAGAGTGCCCACCTCCCCCCATCAGATGCCAGCCAGGCCCCTAGGCAAGGGCCAGTCCCCTGGAAGGGACACTGAGTCCCTGAGGAGGCGGCTGTGGACAGTGGAAGGCAGGCGGGGCTGCTGCCAAGACAGCTGTCTACGGACGCCACAATGTGGATGTCCCACGACTGAGGGGCGGGCTGTGGTGTGCCGCCGCCAGGGGCAGGGGGTCTGTCTCAGCCGGCCGGTAACCCCGACTCTGGCTGTGCACGGCCTCGGTGTGCGGCGCCGTCCCTGACCCCAGGCCCCCTCGGCTGGCACAGGAGTATTCTCTGCAGCCCGGAGGCCAGGCCGCTCAGCAGGGGCTCTGCCCTCCCTCTGTTTCTTCAGAGCCTGGTTCTCAGCCGTGGGGAGGGGGGTGCCTACGCAGCAGCTGCTGGAGGTCTGGAGCGGACAGGGGAAGGACCTCAGTCCTCAGAGACGGGACCGCACCCTGAGACTTTGTGTTGTGGGCGCCAGGTTTGTTCCACTGCTCAAGGAGCCTTGCCCGGGCACAGGCCCAAGAGGACAATGCTGGGGTGCCCATGCGGCCAGCTGCGCCTGGCCCACCCTCTGCCACGTCTGACCACCAGCTGGCCAGCAGAGGGGACGCCAGGCCTGCACAGTCCTGCCTGAGGGCACCTCCCCACCAGCCTCCCCCCAAACTCCTAGTGGTCTGTCCTTGGCCTGCACCAGCTCCTCAGGCTCAGGGCACGCTGGCCGGACTCGGGGCCATGGATGTGTCTGTCCAGGCGTCCTGAGTGACTGTGGACACTGGATGAACACGTGTGCGCCATGCACTTGTGTCCAGCGTGGCCCCTCCCGGTGTGGCCAGGGCAGCCTTCTGAAAGTGGACAGGAAGTGTGTCCACTTTTCGATCAACATTCAGGGGGTACAGCCAGAGGAGCCTGTCCAGATGGGCCGCCAGATTGCTGACGGGAAGGCCCAATAGGAGCACATGATCACTGACTGCTGGGTCTTGGAGCACGGCCCACACAGATGTGTGCAGCAGAGAGGGGCTGGGTACCTGGCCGGGCGCCTGGAGGGAGCCGGGCTGGGGACTCACAATCAACCTTCCTGGACACTGGCCCGGAGGAGCCTTAGCAGGTCTCAAGGCCACGAGCACAAGACTGGCCCGAGGGCCTCCTCTCAGCCCAGGCCACTCCGAGTGAGGACGCAGCCCAGGGAGGAGTGGGCTGGGAGCACATCACATGCCCCGGACAACACAGGTGCCTCCTAGGAGCCGTGGGAGGATGAGGGTCTCATGTGAAGCAGGCGGTGCTTATTGTTGGACTGGCCAGGGTCAAGGGTGCGACTCAGGAGTGCTAGGATCCTTCCTAAAGCGGCTGGGCTCAGATCGGGGCCACTGGAAACTGGGGGCCCTCCAGGTCCTTAGTCCCCCCAGGCCATCTGGTGGGAAGTGAAGCTGGGCTCTGGCTGAGGCCCAGGCCTTTTCTGGAAGGGAGGGAGGGCAGAGGGGGAGGCCCTGCAGGCTGTGGGGCCTGGGCCCACCCTGCTGTCAGCCCCCCAGGGACTACACTGGGCCATCACCCTGGCTCGCATCCCAAGTCTGGGGGCACGCTGGCCTCAATCCTGGCCCAAACCTGCCTGGTGGACCCCGCTGTCCTTGAGGCTCCATGACGGTGCGGAAGCCTGACGCCAGCTGCTCCTGACCCATCCTCCTCCTGCAGCCTCGGAGCCAGCGGGCCAGGGTCTCTCCCTGCGCAGGGTGGTGGCCACCCCTCCTGAAGCCTTTGTGCCTGTGTGACCCTGGGGGCACGGAGTGTGGGAACGGGGCTGGGGGCCATGGGACACAAAGGCTGGGGAGGGGCGGGGTCAGCAGCCACAGTCTCTTCCTTTTGGTCCCTAGTCTGCAGTTGGTCATCAGGATAGAGGGAGGGTCTGCAGGAATGGGCTGGGCGCAGGTGCCCCGTTGCCCCAGGCTCTGGGCATGGGTGCTGTCGGGTGGCGGTCCTGAAGTCCCCCTCACATCCCCAGGCCCTGAGAGCCCTCTGCTCACATCCGTCCCCTGCCAGAGGCCGGGGCGTGTGTCCACCTCCGTCCCGGGCCCCGTTGCATCCCGGGTGCCTGTGAGCCTGTGGCCTGAGGCCAGCCTCTCCTAACTGCAGGCTCCTCTCTGGCCCAACCCCCTCCCTCTCCTGGGGACCCTGTGGCCAGCACTGCCTGAAAGTCCCCCAGGCGAGGTCACGGTCCCGCAGCGGCCCCTCCTCCCCGGTGCCCGCTTCAGAGGCCGACGTCACTGACTCTCAGGACACGCCCCACTTGCACGCAGGGGCCACAGCCTGCTCCCCACCATAGCGGGGCCAGAGGGACAGTAAAAATAGACATTACGCTTGGGCCATGTCAGGGGTTCGTGCTTACGCTATTTTTTTTAACTCCAATTTCTTTGATAAAATATTTTCCCATGGCGGACGGCACTGGGAATGTCCATTCGGCGGATGTCCCTGATGGACAATCCCAGGCCCAGGTGGCCATTTTCAGGGGTCATGACCCTGCCCACCACAGGAGGCCCACCACCCCTCACCCACGGAGTCTCCCTGCCCGCCTCTGGCCTCCACCACGTGGCTCCCTGTCCTCATGCGCAGATGCCCCAGGAAGTGGACCCTGTGCCCAGGACACGTGCTGAGTGTCAGCACAGCTTGGGGGCAGGTGCTGGGCACTAGAGGGAGGCACAGCCATGGACCCCTAGCCGAGCACCTGGTCCAGGCTTGGACCGGCCTCCTCTCGTCCTGACTCACTTCCCGCCTTGGACCCCAACCCAGCAGCCCAGAGAGTGGCTAGGCTCACTCCGGGAATGCCTGTGTGTCCAGTGGGTTTCCCTCCGGGAATGGCACTAAAATAGCATAAGGAAGGAAAAGAAAATGGAAAGTCAGCCTGGCTGTGGGAGGTCTCCGGGGAGGTGGCCAGCTCCAGCCCAGGCCAGGCGGCAGGAGCTCGGAGCCAGCGGCCAGGGTGCACAGGCCCCACTGGAGAACAGGACAGGGCCCTGAGGGCCCAGCACTGCACAGAGGCCCTGCCTGGGTCAGTCCTGAGTGTGACGCTCCCTGCTGGTCAGTGGCCGGCGCCTCCTCACGCTCAGATGGGCTTGCAAGCCAGTCTAGCCCAGGAGCTACATGGAGCCAGCCGAGGCACTGTGCTGAGCTTCGGGCCACCACCTGGGAACCTCTGTGGTCTCAGAGAACCTCTTCGGGGCCTCTTAATGCTTGCCACCTCCCCCTCGCCTGGCCCTGAGAACAGCAGGGCACTGGGAAGGGAGTAGGGGTGGCCAGTGTGCCGGATGGGGGGGGCCAGGCATTCCTGGCTATTGCTCGGGCTGAGCTCCTGGGGGTCAGCTGGGAATGCCATGGCAGAGGGGCTCCAGGAGCGCTGGGAGGGAATGCGGCCGGAGGCCTGCCCAGACCTGTGCCCACAGTGACCGGGTATTTGGCCTGCGAGCATTGGTAGGGACCCCGGGCTCAGGCCCAGGCGTTAATACTACCAGCTCACCGGCCAGAGTAAGCTCAGCCCCCCAGCCGCTTCCCGACATGCCTCCATGGTCACCATGGCCGGTTCCAAATTTAGAAATCCTGGTTTCTCAGAACCCCCTTCTCTGCCCACTTGGCCCCCTAAAGTTGGCCGTTTGGGGTCCTTGTGTGCCCCCCAGTTACCTGCCCCCCGGGGAGGGGCCTGCCCTAGGGCACACCCAGCACACTTTCTTTCGAAGCTGAGCTCAGCTGGAGGCGGCTGGCCAGCCTCGAGACCAGAAGCTCCCCCATCAGGCGCCCATGCGCAGCCTTGCACCCCATCAGGTGCCCCTGACCGCAGCCACACACACGGGTCTCTGCCTGGGACCCTCGCCCCACCCCTCCCAGCCTGGGGTGGCTGCCTCTGCCTCTTGGCCAGTGCAGCCCCGTGGTGCCCATTCGCGGACCCTGTCTATGTCCTCCCCAGCTGGCCCTGTGCGGGATGCACATATACCGCAAATAAGGACAGTGCTGGGTGGAGCCCCCGGGTGAGCAGCGAGTTGGCGGCTGAGGCTGCCCCTTCTGCGCGCCCGTCCCCAGCCTCGAGGGCCTGGTGCACGTCCCTGCAGGCCAGACCCCAAGGCACCCAGACCCAGCACCCCCTCCCTGCGGGCCAGGGCAAAGCCCCAAACCGAGGAAACCCAGCCACACCCTTAAACTGTACTCCTCGCCCGTTACAGGTGCCTCCCCCCAGCCCCGTGGGTCAGAACACTGGGAGTGTGTGCCACCTGCAGCCGCAATAGATCCTGGCACCTGTGAGACCCCAGCCGTGTCCCTGCTGCGGGCCAGCTTCTGTCCCGGGGCGGCTGAGTGCTGCCCTCTCTGGCCAGGGCACTTGCTGGCCCCCTATCCGGGCGGGTGCAGCTCTGCCTCCCAGCTTTTGAACTGGCTCCGTGCTGCTCCCCCCCCCCATCCCTGGGGCACATCCTGCATCCCGCTCCTCCCGCCTGGCAGGGCAGGGGGGCCCTGGAGCTGCCCAGGGCGGGGCCCAGGCGGCTGTGGACACCTTTCCCTGTGTGGCTGCCCTGTGTGCCCTCCAGGCCTGAAGGAGGTCAGGCGGCTCCCCAGCACGAGGCTTCCCGGGGGCGCCAGTGGGGGTTTCCTCCCAGCTACCAACTTCCTGTTTTCTCAAGAAAACTTCGCAGCAGAGGCTCTGAAAAGCTCATTAAAATGCCTCCCAGGCGTCCCGGGCGTCCTGGGGTCTTTACAACACTTGTCGGCTTGAGCACAGACAAAGGGAGCCGCGGACTCGGTTCCTGTCCTCCCAGAGCGCCCAGCGGCCCACTTCCCGACACTGGGCTGACCACGGTCATTCCCGGCAGGGCAGGGGGTCCGGGGTCTGCACAGGCTGTACCTGAGGCCCGGTGCGGGGGCCGGGGGCGCCAGGACCTGAAGAAGGGCCCCCCTCCCTCCTGTCTCCGGTGCACAATCTCCCGACCCAGACACACCCAGCTGGGCTGCTGGCCCACGGGCCCACGGGTCTGGCTGGAGCCCCTCCACCCCCGCCCCCCGCACCGCGGAGGTGAGGCGCGGTGTCCCCCAAACAGCTGGGCTTGCAGAGGTGCTCCTCTCAGAGCTTTATTACGGCCCTGACTCCAGGAATGGCCGGCACTCTGCACCAGGGGCCACTGAGGTGCACTAGGACTGTGCCCCGGGGGGCCCCACTACGCAGGGCAGCCACGCGCCAGCCCGCACCACCCCCCCCCCCCCCCCCCCCCCCCCCCCCCCCCCCCCCCCCCCCCCCCCCCCCCCCCCCCGTGCACCCAGGCCAGCAGAGAAGGGAGAGGAGGGAGCCCCCTCCCTGGTCTGAATTGGCCGACAAGCGCCTCAGACCCCTCTCTGATCTTAACCCTAGATACGGCTGCCCTGACCTGGGGATTTCTTTATGCACACCTTTCTAGAATTAGAGGGACCCTGTGGCCACCTGTGGCTCTGGACTTGGCCCTGGGAAATGGGACCTCCCCACCACTGTGGGGTTCTCTTTTCTTCCACTAGAGGCCCTGGGAGAGGCCAGCACTGGACACAGGAGGAAATGCCCCACGTGGGACAGGCTTCCCCCGGCCACACGGGTCCCAGCCCTCGGCCACCTCTCAGCCCCAGTGCGGGAGGGAGGAAGAGGAGCAGACGCTACAGACGGGGCAGGGGCTGCTGCTCGTAGGGGCACACGCCCTAAAGCACATGACCTCTGTGGTCTCGCCACCAGCCAGAGCCATGCTGGGTCTCCTGCCACAGCAGTGGCTTTCTGACAGCCCGGGGCAGGCCTGGGGCACGTGGGACCCACCTGGCAGCGGCTGAAGATGTCTGCGTGGGTGACTCGCACGTTGAAATGCCTGAGCACAGCCTTCGCCTGCTGATGGGCCTTGAGGGAGCAGTCCACCCAGAGGCAGCGCCCAGCCCCGACCTGGGCCCGGAGCTGTGCGGAAGTGTGGCTGCTGAGCTGCGGGCACAGGACCCAGGGTTCCCAGGCCCACCCCCTCCCCGGGCCAAGGGCCTCCTCCCAGCCTGCCCGGGGCTCCACAGCCCCTGCTCCCACCAGACCCACAGTCAGCAGACCCCAAGGGGGTTGGCCCAAGGGCAGGGCTGAGGCTCCCTGGGAAACATGAGCCCCCTTCACGGCCCTCACCTTGTGGTACGGCAGCCCTGACGTCAAGATGATCCTTCCCTCCTGCCTGGCAACCTGTGTGGAAGCAGAGAGAGGGGCAGGTGAGGGCTGCTTCTGCCCGTTTTCCGCCCTGCCCAGCCCCTGACCCCGCCCGCCCAAGCTGCCCGCCAGCAGAGTCCTGGGCCACTGCCTTGTTGTGCAGACTGGGCTTTAAAGTCACGCAAACATTTCACATAATTGCAAACAAAACTGAAATCAAAAAACCAATCTCTAAAAACCCTAAGACGATGAAGCCAGTGCACTGTAAAGACGCATTCCAAGCACCCGGCAGGTGCGGCGAGCTGACCATGGCTCCAGGCTGCTGTGTTACCAGGCAGGGGTGGGGGGTGGTGGAGAAGTCCCCCGCATCGGTCCTGCCACAGAGCAAACACCGGCGTCGTCGCTGGGCAGCGCGCACTGTGAACCGTGCCAGAGACGCAGGCCGCCGGCGCCCAGCGGACTTCGGGCAGAGGAGGGTGGCGTGCACGGCCAAGGCAGGACGCGCGGCTTCAGGCCTGATGGGGGCTCCAGTGTGGATTTCGCGTCCGCGTGCGCGTGCGCGCACATATTTAAGAGCATTTCGTTACTGTGTCTACCACAAAGGCCTCCAAGTAAGAACAGGCCTGTAGCCAGGAGCAGCCTGTGCCCAGAATGATTTCCAAACAGGTGGAAAGGGAATCGGGGCTTTTTTTGAGAACTAGCCGATTCCAGGTCTGAGGCAGAAAGCGCACACAGGGAGGCTGGCACATGTCACGTCAGAAAGCAGAATTACCACAGTCCACAAGTGCCATGTGATACGGACGAGGACCAATGAAAGCTCTCGCACGCCACGGCGGGGGGGGGGCACCCATCAACGGGGGGACGGCAGCGACGCACAGAGACGCCAGACGTGGCAATAGTGGTGTGTTCGGCACATTCCAAACAATCACTAGTTATCTCGGAAGCATGCAAGGGGCCAACACAAAAATGTAAGAGCTACAACTATAAAAATCTCTTTTGTAAGTTCATTTATTTATTTTGAGAGAGAGAGAGAGAGAGAGAGAGAGAGAGAGAGACAGCGTTAGCAGGGGAGGGACCAGGAGAGAGAGACTTCCAAGTGAGCTCCACGTTAGTGGCTGTGAAGCCCAATGTGGAGCTCGAACTCACAAACCATGAGATCAGGACCTGAGCTGACACCAAGAGTTGGATGCTTAACCGACTGAGCCACCCAGGTGCCCCTAAAACTAAAATAAAACTAAAAACTAAAAATCTCGCGAGAAAACGCGGTGTTGGGAACGCCATGGCATTGCATTTGCCAATGATTTCTTGGATATGGCACCAGAAGCAAGGACAACAAAATGAAAAACAGAAAAACTGGACTTCATGGACATTAAACACTTTAGTGTATCATAAGGGACCATCAAGAAAGTGAAAAGACTCACAGAGTGAGTGAAGATCTTTGTAAATCATATATCTGTTCTGGGTTTAATATCTGGAATGCATACAGAACTCCTGCGGCTCAGCAGCAAGAAAGCAAAAGGCCCAGGTAAAAATGGCCCCGGGCTCAAACAGACGCTTCTCCAAAGAAGACGTCCAGATGGCCAACAAGCACATGAGAAGATGCTCAATGTCCTGAATCGTTAGAGAAACGTCAATCACAATGATGAAACACAACTTCACACCCATGAGGACTGTTTTTAAAGGAAACAAGTGTTAGTGAGGTTGCAGAGCGATTGGAGGCCTCACGCGTGGCGGGCTGTGATAAAATGGTATCTTCACCACGGAGAACAGTGCCGCAGTTAAGCTACATGTAGAATTACCAGGTGATCCGGCAACCCCGCCTCTGGGCACGCGCACACACACACACACACACACACACACACACACACACCCTGGAATTTATTCAGCCTTAAAAAGGAAGGAAAGTCTGAACTGAACTCTGAAGACATTCTGCTCAGTGAAATAATCTAGACACAGGAAAACAAATACCGTATGATTCTGCATATATGAGGGAGAAATCAAAGTCACAGAGACAGAAATTAGAACGGTGGGTACCAGGGCCTGGAGGAGGGCCTGAGGGATGATTGTTGAACGGGTACAAGGCCTTTGGGATGACAAACAATTCCTGGAGCTAGATGGTGGTGACAGTCACACAACACTGTGAGTCCTTAATGTCACTAAAGTGCACACTTAAAAATGGTTAAATGGTCAGCGTTTTGTATATTTTACCACAAAAAAAAGAAAAAAAGCAATGAAGCAAGCAGTTACCTTATAACAAACATATATTTGTGTGAATAAAAAATAATAAACACAACTGAAGTAAATGCAAAGAAGCAATTAATGGACAATTAAGAGAAAACATACAGACGAGGTGTACAGACATGACCAAGGAGAGGGGCACTGGGGTGGCTCTGCTGGTTGAGCTGACTTCAGCTCGGGTCATGATCTCACGGTTTGTGAGTTCGAGCCCCGTGTCAGGCTCTGCTGACAGAAGCCTGCTTGGGATTCTGTCTCCCCCTCTCTCTGCTCCTCCCTTCCTCACTCCCTCTTTCTCAAAAATAAATAAACCTAAAAAGAAAAGAAATGACAAAGTACTGATGGCAAACATCTCAACAGCAACGATGGACACCAAAAAACAACAGGCTCTTTTTCAAAGTTTTGTCAAACTATAGTTATAAACCCAGAACACTGTCTTTCAGAAGAGAGAAGACAGAGATTTTTCAGGGAAAAATAACCCCAATGAAATGATGCAGTAAAAGAAGTTCTTTTAGCAAGAAAGAGCTTGCTTTTTCTTGGAGCAAGGTCTGTTGTGCAAGTGTACATTCACACACCATAAACTCTAAAAGCGATCAAATACATAAAATAAATATGTCTAATTAGTAGAACTAAGAAAAACCACATTGTGTTAAAATATTGGAAAATAATGGTACGTAAGATTGGAGGGAAAAAACTGACTTGATCTAAGACCCTTGTATTAACCTGAACTTTAGACAGTGTTAACTCAGATATAAATGGTAAAAATTCTAGGGCAATCTCTAAAAGAACAGAAATAGAATTTATAGGGGCACCTGAGTGGCTCAGTTGGTTATGTGTGTGACTTGTGACTTTGGCTCAGGGCATGATCGCATGATTTGTGAGTTGGATCACCACACTGGGCTCTGTGCTCACAGCATGGAGCTTGCTTAGAATTCTGTCTCCTCTCTCAGCAACCCCCCTAAATAAATAAATAAGAAATGGAATTTATAACTTTCAAACTAATAGAGAGAAAAATAGAACAAGGGTGAAAAAGCTAAAAGAATGTTAAGAAACAAAGGGAAAAAGGAACAGAAAAAATAGGACCAACAGAAAGCACAAGTTAGGATAGCACAACTGAACCTAAAGTGTATTAGCAATTACATTAAGTGTAAACAGACTAAACTAATAATTTAAAAAGCAAAGACTGTCAGACTAAATTTTCTTTTACATTTAGCTAGAGGCAGTTTATAAGAAATATGCCAAATACACCTAGTATATAAGAGTAAAGAAGGTTGAAAGTAAAAGGACGAGGAATGATATACAAATACTAACCAAAGAATGCTGGAGAAATATCAATATTAGTTAAAACAGACTATGGCAAAGAGCATTACTAGAGCCAAAGAGGTTTACCTCGTAATTGTAAAAGATTTCAAACAACAAGAAGATATAAGAATTCTAAAAATTATATGCATATTGGGGCACCTGGGTAATTCAGTCGGGTGAGCGTTTGACTTCTTCGGCTCAGGTCACGATCTCACAGTTCATGGGTTCGAGCTCCATGTTGGACTCTGTGCTGACGGCTCAGAGCCTGGAGCCTGTTCTGGATTCTGTGTTTCCCCCTCTCTCTGCCCCTCCCCAACTCATGCTGTCTCTATCTCTCATAAATAAATAAACTTAAAAAAATAAAAATTTAATGCATATGTACCTAATAACATAATTTAAAGACATATAAAGTGAATACTGACACAGCTACAAGAAGAATTTAATAACCTACCATCACAGGACACTTTAGTACAGAGAATTAAGCAGAAAATGATTTAGGTACAGATGATTTGAGAAATACATTAATTAAGCTTGATCTATTGAGTAGTGTGTGTGTGTGTGTGTGTGTGTGTGTGACAGAGAGAGAGAGAAATGAGCATCACTGGAGGAGAATACGTATCCTTTTAGAACCCACATAGAACATTTCTTAAAAAACTCATCTACTCGGTTACAAGGCAAGTCTCCACAAATATCTAAATTAGTGCTATATGGACTATGGTCCTTGATTACTATTCAGTGAGGTTAGAAATCCATTTAAAAAAGAGAACTAAAAAGCTCCAAAACTCCAAACTTTCTGAAATTAGAAAATAGCCTTCTAGAGAATCTTAAATCAAATAAGTAATTATAACAGACACTCGCAAATTCTTACAACTGGAATATACGAGAAGTACTGCAGATCAAAACTGACGGAATGCAGTGGAAACAGTACCTCAAGTAAAAATTTATGGTCTTGAATGTTTACACCATCAAATTCAAAAGGCTAAAAATTAAGGAGCTAATGAGCATTCCACTTGGAAATAACCCCAAGAAAGCAAAAGGAAGGAAACCATAAAGATAAGAATAGAAATCAACGAGATAGAAAACCAGAAGTCTGTAGAAAGGATCAACAAAACCAGATACTAGTGCTTTGAAGACATTAAATTCACAACTCTCTGTAAGGTCCAGAGAAATGGAGGAGCATGAGTGCCCAACGGTGAGACCGGATGTGCAAAGGCCGTGGGCCCAGCGGGACTCACCCAGGGACACCAACGACCACGTGGATCGGGGCCATGGGACAGACGGGACACATTCCAGGAAAAGTTGAACTGCCAAAAGTGACTCAAGACGATGCAGATGACTAAACGGTCCTACAATTACTAACTAAGATCAGCTCTGGAAACCCCTTCCCCTGAAACATCAGGCCCAGAAGCCACCCCTGGAGGAGGAGAGAAGTCAAACATGACTCGAAGCTGCAGAAATGCCTCCACAGGTTTCCGAGGCCGGAGAAGACAGTAATGAGACGGGGCAGTTCTACGTCAGACGTGCTCCTGGGGGGCAGGGGGCCAGCTTCCTAAACCACCAGGACCTTCCAACCAAGGCCGGCGGTGTAGGAAAAGGGTCACGTGCTGGGCCAAGGCGGCCCAACCCGGCAGTGCAAGGCTAGTTCCAAATTGGAAAGGCCCTTCCTCACGGTCGCCCGTCAAAGGGACCGAACCTCGGCGGTCATCCTGGTCACTGCAGGGGCAGCAACGGCTCCGGTTCCGAAGGCCTCGGGGAGAAGTCGCCCCCGCGCACGCGTCTGGGGTCTGAGCGAACTGCTAGGAAACGGGACGAAGCGGAGGCCCAGTGGGTTGGAAGGGGAGGAAGGGCCGCGTCCATAGTGGTGCGTCCACAGGGAGGCCCCCAGAGCCGACAGCCGGTTCAGCGGAACTGACACTTTGGCCGGGTTTCGGGGCTGAGGTCACTTCTGGGCCGCACCAGGGCCAGGCTCTGGGTGAGCCCAGGCGGCCGGAGCGCAGAGGTGGGAGGCCGCCTCCCCCGTCGCCTGGCCGCAGTCAGGGCAGTCCCGGCTCGACGCCCCCCTGCCTGCCGCGGGAAGAGCAGAGCCAGAGCATGGGGGCAGGGGAGACCTTTCCGGGCGGGGTCCCCAACTCTCCTGGCCCCCGGCTCACCGGCTCGCTACAAGGACTGGCGTGTAGTGGCGCTCATGGCAAAGACTGATTCTGGAGCAAGGGTGCAAAGCAAATGAACACAAGGAAAAGGCACACGGGCAAGGGGCCAGGGCACGGGGAGCCCCCGGGGCCACATGGCAGGGACACGTGGCCGGGATGGCTGGCTCTCAGGCGAAGCCACAGGGGTTTGGCGCCCAGGGCCTGTTCCAGGGCTGGGCACACAGTGCCTCTGCCCGGCGTACGCCCAGACAGAGGACTCTCAGAGAGACGGGGTGTCCACACAGAACACACGCCGTGTGGACGGTGCAGGCGCGATGGGCCACCTCCACCAGTTTGGGGAAGTGCTGACCGGCGTCCCGGAGCGGGAGGCGGCAGCGGCTACTGAGCACAGCCGGTAGGTAACCAGACAACACGGGGAATCGAGATGCACAGACCAGGACTTCCGCCGACGGGGCGGCGCGGACCCTCCACCCGGTTCTCGCTGGCACCACAGCCGGAGGTCCTGGCCTCTCCGGCGGCGACCTCGGCTCTGCGGCTCCTTCCGGGCACGCGCGGAAGCTCGCCAGTCCCCCGTGTGGACGGTGCGCAGGAAGTGTGACGCCCACACCCGTTCCTTCCTTTGCCACGTCGTCGGGCGGGTTAGAGCCGCACGCTGGCGACTTTGACTGAAGCGTCTGAGCAGGTTCACCAGTCTCTTCTTCCGAAGGTACTGGATACGGAAACCAGGGTAGGCAAGGTTCTGAGCGCCCTGCCACATCACACCCTGGACTGCCAGTGTCCTCTCTCCTGTGGGAGACGCTGCCTTTAAATGCCGCCAGGTTGGAGCTCCGAGCTGGACGCGCCCGGCCTCAGGGAAGTCCTCCCGAGGGCCGGGCGCCAGCTTCTGCGGGGGTCGGGGCCGGAGCAGCAGCGCCAGGCGGAGGCACAAGTGAGGAGCTGGCGTCTGCTCTCGCGGCTGGCACCCCGGAGGTCCACCGCGGGCACAGCCCAGGGCCGTCGCCGCTGCGTGGGCTTTCTCCTCGAATTCCGGCCTCTGCTGAGGGGACTGAGGGCTCGGGCTGCGTGGACGCCCTCGCGGCCCTCCCGAGCCTTCTGTGAACTCATACTCTGACCTTTCTCCATGGCACCCAGCCTCCGCTCGGCCACCCTTCTGACGTCAATCACTTGATTTTAGCATCTTTCCGGGTCCGGCCGGACTGAGCTCCCCGCCCCCAGCCACCCAGTCTGGCTCCTTTTTGCTGAAGAGACCTTCCCCCCGCTGAGCCGTCCTCTCCCACTTGACTCGGAGCAGCGGGAAGTGCCCGGCAGCGCAGGACCCAGCACCGTTCTCCGCGCCGCCAGCAGCGCACAAGCCGGGCGGCCCAGGAGGCGGCACCTCGCCAACTGCCTGTGAACAAAACACACGGTTCCCACGCGGCAGTTCTGATGCAGAAACACGCCGTCCGGAAAGGTCCGCGGAGGAGGGCGCAGAGCAGCCAAGGGACCCAGCCGCTGCCGCTGCTCTGCGAGCTCTCTCTGGAGAGTGCGCGAGGCCCAGCCCCCGCAAGGCCGTGGCAGGTGTGCCCGTGAGAGCGCACACTCGCTCCTCCGTCCGGAGCCTTTCTGGCGTGAAGCCTCCTGCTCTGGGGAGAGGCCCTGAACATGCAGGATCCAGTCAAAGTTTCCATCAAAGACCTGCTGGGCAGAAATGACTCAAAGAGACTTCGGAAACTATACGACTGACACCAGTCCACTCAAGTACGACCCCAGGGGAGGGGCCGGGTCTGGCTCACACCCCCAACCCCAGGTTCGCACCACAGACAAGGACCACCCACAAATGCCGCCTCCCCCAGGCCAGGTCGGGCATCTCCTCTGTGACAAACGGAAGTCGGAAGTCGGTGTTTTCAGGTCGGAACGTCCCAGCCCCGGCCCAGCAGCACCGACCAGACCCTGCTTCTGTCTCATGACCTTCAACGCCCTCTACCCTCAGTCCCCGAGGCTGGCCAGCCTTCTCCCCTGACTCCCCAAACAGCAGCTTGATTTCCAAGCTCCTTCCACGTCTCTATGTCCGTCTGCTGTGGCAGTGCCACGCTCTGCTACCAGAGCCGGCGCTACCCTCCTGCACTGCTGTGCCGTGGCGGGGCTCCGGGGTGGGGGCAGGGGCAGCAACAGCACCCCTGCGCCGTGACTCCTACGCCTGCCTCCTGTCTCTGCTATGCAGTGGCGCCGGGCCCACCCAGGGAATTTAAAATACTTTCTCTTGGGGTGTCTGGGGGGCTCAGTCGGTTAAGTGGCCGGCTTCAGCTCAGGGCATGATCTCACGGTTCGTGAGTTCGAGCCCTGTGTTGGGCTCTGTGCTGACAGTTCAGAACCTGGAGCCTGTCTTCGGATTCTGTATCTCCTTCTCTCTCTGGCCCTCCCCTGCTCACGCTGTCTCTCTGTCTCCCCAAAAAATAAATAAAAACATTAAAAAAATACTCTCTTGATTATAGATTGACTGTAAACTGATTAGTAAATTATATCTTTAAATCCCTTTTGTCATACGATGTAAAAACTCACAGGTATAACACGAGTGTTTCAGGAACACGGGAGCCAAGCCCGGCCTCCCATTTGCTGGCGATCCCACGCTCTCTTGGGGGCCAGTGGGAAGGCACCTCCTCCCTGGCTCATGAGTTCCAAAAACAGCCAGAGCCGGGAAACTGATGTTTTCTACAGGGACAGTGGCAAGGGCCGATGCCAGGACAGGCTTCTGGGAGAAGCGGCGACCAGGGGCCAGAGATGGGAGACAGCCACCATCCCCTCACGAACGCCAGGGGCAGGCAGCCTGGGGCCGGCAGCCAGGGGCAGGCCCCCCCATCCCTCGGGCCTCAGCTTCCTCAATACCGGGAGGGGGGCGCCCACAGGTGCTGGATGGGTCCGGGGAGCTGAGCCACAAGTGGCCACATGTGGCCGGCCCTGCCTGGACCCAGCGCACAACGTGCAGGCTCCTTGCTGCAGGGCTCTGCCCACAGACAGACCCCGTGCTCTGCTGTCTCAGGGCCTGACCGGCTCTATGCTGCCAGCATCCGGTGAGCCTGGGGACCCGTTCCCAGAAGGATGTTTGCAAACGCATGAAAGAAACCCCGATTAACAATAAAAGCTACGTTAAAGCCACGTGTGTGCTCCTTGGGAGTGACGGGGGCAGCCCAGGTGACATCCATCTACGCAATGGGATGCTGTTTGGTCATAAAAAGGAGGGAAACAGTGACCCACGCAGGAATAGATAAACCCGGAAAACATGGTGCCAAGTGAGCGCAGGCAGCCTCTGGAGCACATGCACCCTGGGGACGGACACGAGCCGGCCAGGGGTGGGCGAGGTGGAGACATGGTGGTCCTGGTCACACACTGCACGCTTTGACGGGGGAGTTGTGTGTTGTTTTATCACCATGAACCTGTGGAAAAGTTTTCCATCCAAGTTCAGGCCCCTGAATTCCAAGACCCCATCTCAGGATGTGTGCACGGCCCCGGGGGGCCGGCGTCCTCACCGGCAGGCTCCTGCCCCGGCCCCTAGCGGAGCTCCTCCTGTGCGCTGTTTCCAGGGGCCACAGGACAAAGGGCGGAGACAGGGTGGGACCGCTGGGGGCCTCCTGCGGGAGCTGGGAGGGCTCTGGCCAGCAGTCCCCGGGGCCGGGCAGCCACAAACATCGTGTCCTCCAAGACCATGTCCCCGCCGGCCCAGGGGAGCCCTGACCTCTGCCCTGGGGCTAGGTCCATGCAGGGAGGGGGGGGCGCCCCTGGCAGCTTGAGACACAGCCCCTGCTCCCAACGGACTGGGGGCAGAGGCCCCGAGCCCCAGCTGGGCGGGCGCGAAGCCCCGCCACACTCACCTCGGCTGCCCTTCGGTGGTCCTCGCCCGAGCCCAGCACCCGCACATCCACGCCCAAACAGCGGAGGCTCCGGGCCAGCCCCTGGAGCATGCTGTCACACACCACGCGGAAGGCCCTGGCTGGGGTCCCCGGGCCGCTGTCCTCGCGCTCGGCCACAGGCACCTGCAACACAGGCTCGGCAGCCCACAGCCTCCACCGCCCCGCCCTGGACTTTGCGGGGAGTGAGAGCCCCGAGGGCCCAGTGGTCAGCTCTTATAAAGGCCGCCGTGAGCAGCATGTCCTCAATGCCGAAAACGGCAGAGAAACAGACCAGTGAACTGATGCAAGGGCACTCGCTCGGCCTCCACACGTTTCCTGGGGGCGGGGTTCCGGGTACAGTGGAGCGGGTGAGGGGCTCAGGAACCGCGCGGTCCACGCCGGGCCCGGCCCCGATGCTGACCGCCGCTCCGCTTCCCACCCGGCCAGGGGGTGGGGACCCAGGCCCTCATTTTAAGGACAGTGACCCCCCTCCTGAGAACTGTGATGCAGGGGTCCTGGGGCACTTCACCTACCTGCGAAGGCAGGGCTGAGGCCTCCGGCAGGCGGGGCAGCCCCTGGGCCCCCGACCTCTCGCCGCGCCCTGGCCGCAGGCTCCGGGCCAGGTCCTCAGACAGGCAGAAGCGGGCGGGCTCTCTGCTCAGCACCTGGTGCACCTCCAGCAGGCAGTAGGCGTCAGCGGCTGGGGTGGGCGCGGGTCAGCCTCAGCCTCCCGTGCCGGGGCACGCGGGGCTGGGGGGCGGGGGGCTAGGGGTGCGCACCTGCGTAAACCAGCTGCCCCTCGCTCAGCGGCCGCCGGTCCCAGTTGGAGAGCTGCTGCGTCTTGTCTAGGGGCTTGCCCAGGACCTGCTGCACCAGGAGGCTGAGGCCCCGCAGCCCCCTGGCCTCAGACGAGCCTCTAGCTGGCGAGTTCACCACCCGCATCTGCCGAGACAGAGCCCCTCAAGGGTGAGCGGCCTGCCGTGGGGGAGGCCCTTCACCCTCCAGGGCTGCCGGTGCGTGCGTGGAAGGGAGGGTGTGGATGGCCACGGCAAGCCGTGCAGGGCCCGCAGGTCGGCTCTGGGGATCCCAAGGGCATGTGCTGAGAACTCAGAGGGGCTCAAAGCAGGGCTGGCTCTGGGGAAAGTGTGGGGACATGCGGTGACCCTCCCTCCATGGCAGGGCCTGGTGACCTGTGGCCAACACAAAGGTACTCTGAGGCCAGGAGCTGGTCCTGATGCCCAGACCCCCCCTGCTGGCACAGGGCATCGCAGTGCAGGTGCCTGGGCAGAGAACGGAGGGGCCCCGCCCCCATGCCCCTCGAGCTGACCTGCCTGTGCACCTGCAGCAGGTCCAGGCCACCCCGAAGTTGCTTCTCCACGTGAGCCAGGGCGGGGCAGGAGGCACCCAGGCTCCGAAGGTCTCCTGCCAGCCCATAACCTGCGGGGAGGGCCGTCAGTGTGACCAGCACCCGAGGACAGGGCTGTGGCCTTGCCCCAGCACCCTCCCCCCGGGTGGGCAGGGCTTGGCTCACCCAGCTTCGTGATGGAGGGGTCTGAGAGCAGCCGGGACACCAGCCTGGAGAAGGCCTCAGACGCCTGCCCTCCCGCCGGCCGCGAGAGCACGGGCAGGTCCAGCAGGAACACGTGGCCCCCCACCGCCACCTGCATGACTGATGCCTGGGGCCGGCCCCCCGTGCCAAACGAGGGTCTCCACTCCACGTCCACACCGACCACCTGGCCTGGCTGCGGAGAAAGGCTGCTGTGAGCAGATGAGGTCCCGCTGGGGCTGTGGGGCTGTGGCCAAGGGGCAGGAGGGCGCACCAGCCCGGTCCTCCATGTGAGGTCCAGGTGTGGCGGCCTCTGTTGGGAGGGGTGACCGGCCCCGGGTACTCCTGCATGATGGGGACCAGGCCTGGCCCCCAGGTGCCCGCCATGCCACACAGAAGGGGTCAAAGGAACCTGGCAACCAGGCCAAGGGCCCGGGTGTTGTGCGGGTCCGGAGCTGCCGCGGGTGGGGACCAGTGCCTGATGCCCGTGCTTTAGGCCCGGAGTCCTCAGAACGGGCCAGTATGGGTGCCCTGCTCTGCGGGGGTGCCTGGGGTCGGTGGGATGGAGAGCCACGCCTGGTGGGTCCACGGTGCGGACAGAGCCCGGAGCTGGCCACCCACCTGCAGGAGTGCCTCCTCATGCCTGGCCAGGGCCTCCCAAGAGGCCAGGAAGTGGATGTCCTCCTTGGCGATGGGCAGCCGGTAGAAAGCGCCCTTCCTGTCCTCCAAAGGCGCCTCGGCCGTCCTGGAAGGAGTGCAGGTATGGCTCCCCCACCACCCTGGGTCCCTGGGGCCGCACCCCCCCCCCCGCCCAGCCCATTACCTGCTGGCCTGACGGGGCCCAGGGCAGACCTCAGAGAGGAGGGCAGCTGTGAGGGTCTTGGGGTCTGCCCGCCTGTGCCCCTCCTCCTAGGTAGCTGCTCGCTCCGCCCTGCCCACCTGCGTCTGCGGCTGCTCCCCCCCCCCCCCCCGCTACAGACCGCAGGTTCCTCAGGCGCTTGGGGGTATGGGGCCTGGCTGTGGGCTCTGGCCACAGGGCTGAGGGGTGCTGGGTGCCGGGCTCCGGCTCCTCTGCTGTGTGTCCGCGCTCCGGGAATGGGAGCATGTGCCCCCTTCTTGGTTTTCTTTTCTTTTCTAATTCCCAGACTGCTGGCATATGTGATTCGTGGGGTAACTACCCAAGGGACGGGGGCCCCAAGGTGTCTTCCGCTCACCAGCCTTCCGAGCCTGGGGGTGCTCACCTCTCCTGGAGTTTGAGCCGGCGGACCTCTGCCACCACCCTGGCCGGCAGCCCCTCCTCGGGAAGCGCGAGGCCCAGGGCGCACTGCGCGGCCGTGGCCTCGTTGCCGGGGGAGGCCAGCAGCTGGAGCAGCATCTCTTGCGGCCTCTCGTGCTGCCCCAGCAGGCCCTGGGGGGCAGATGGGAAGGGCTGTACTGCCCGGCTCTGCCCTGAGGCGGTGAAGACCGTCCCTGGCCGGCCCAGACCTCACCCCCGCAGACCGGCCCTCCAGTGGAGGAGGCTCTGTGCTGACCAAGCTGTCGAGGACCCTCCACATGGTCAGGCTGAAGGGTCACTGCCCCGTGTCCGCAGCCTGGCCCAGCTCCCCATCTCCAATCCCTGGTCCCACACTGCTGCTGTCATCTGCACCTCCTCACTGGTCCTGCCCCCACCTGAGACCAGCACTGTCTTCCTAGAACATCGTCTCCACCCTCGCCTGGTGGGCCCTGCTCCTGACCCTGTGGGACCCAGGGGCATGGCCGACATGCTCAGGGGAAGGTGGGCCATGGGACACCCCTGAATCCATAGTCCAGGGAGTGGACATGAACAGGCAGCCCTCAGCAGGGTAATGTCACTCTGGGGCCTCACGATGCGGCCTCTCCCACATCAATGCCCAGCGCAGGAGCACAGGGACCCAAGTAGCCCATGGGCGGCCCACCCAAGTCCGCTCAGCCTCGGGGCACCCAGGGCAAGGCCCAGACACCCCACCTTCCCCGGAGTCTGAGCCTCTTACTCTCCAGATCTCTAGCCCCCGAGGCCTCTGTGCTCCCCGAGGAGTCTCTGCTGGCTGACAGGCCGGGCCCCTCCCAGACAACTCTGTCCCCCTCAGGCATCCGCTTCCCGCAGGCCACGGGTTCCCACGTGGACGACAATATGTGGAAACCCCTCCGCATTCTTCAGGATGTCCGCTGCCCTTCCGGCCGCCTCGGCCTTGGCACCCAGGGGGGACCAGCCTTCCGGGCCTTCCCTGGGGGCCACGTTCCTCTCTGGTGACTCACTGCCCCCCACATACCCATCACTCCAGGGGTGGCTCAGCGCTGCCCCCCACTGGATGCCACTCAGAACACTGGATGCTAGACCACTTGTCAGGGAGGGAAGCCCCTCCCCCACCCCTTCCACTAACTGGCCTGTTGCTCTGATTCATGTTGCATCCGGGACCCCCCCCCCCCTCCAAGCCTGCTTCACCCAGGGCTGGGGACGGCGGTGTGCCCAGGATGACCCACACTTCCAGCTCAGGCCGGAATGACCAAAGCTCCTACATGGCCCTGTGCAGGCTGCTGTCCTGGTCGGTCTGCAGCCCCCAGGCCCAGGAGTGGCCCTTGCACCACCCCTCACCAGGCCTCAGGGGACACAGAGCTGTGTGTGGGCACGCGCTCAGGGAAGGTCCAGGATGTCCTCTCGGTGAACGAGTGAACTCCCAGCAAACCTGACCTCCTCCATCACCTGGGGGCCCCCGCACACCAGCAGCTAAAAGGGGCTCCGGACCCCAGCTGCTCTGGCCCTGCCCCACCCTGGGGGGCTCCCCCTCAGCATCTGCCTCTTGCACCCCACCTTCTGGCAGCGGTGGGCAGACCTAAGGCCCTGTCTGGTTTCTGGTCAAGGTGTGGGGTCACTGCTCGGGGGGAGAAGCCCTGTCTCCGCGCCGTCTGCTCCCGGCCCCACTGGGACATCGGAGGAGCTGAGCTGGCGTGTGGGCCACACACCGCGTGCCTGGTCCATGTGCGTGCACACAGTCTCAGGGTCACGTGTCCGCTAGTCCTCGCCCAGGTCTCCACTGAATGCCCACCCTGCACAGGGCTTCCAGAGCCTTCCAGAGGCTTCCAGGGCTCTCGACGGGCTCACCTGCACATGGTCCACCCAGTTCTCCTGAGACATGCTTCTCTGCAAAAGTAAGCGTCAAGGTGACGTTTTCTAGCGGCAGCTCTAGAAGCTGGGGTGGGAGACCCCCCATGGGCCCAGGCTCAGGGGGCTAACAGGGGCACACACACCTCCACGAACCGCTTACAGCACAGGTAGCGCAGGGTGGCCAGGCGCTGCTGACACAGAGCGTTGGGACACAGAGCTGTTGAAAGACCGCAGAGCTCAGGGCAGGGCCGGGGCGGGGGCCGGTGTGTGGGGGCTCCTGCTCACTCCCCTCCACCCCTCACTGTCCCCACAGGTGCCCTCCCAGCCTCGAGCCTCGTTTGGGGTCTCCCAGACCCTCTGCATCAAGGGACCGGAGCCGCATCTCCCCTCGCAGGACCCTTCCTGGCCTCCTCCCTGGGACGTGAGGAGGGCCATCTTGCTCATGTGTTTACGAACTGACGCTTATTGTCAGACTTACTTCCACGGGTTGTTCAGAGCCCGAGGGGGCCCAGGAAGGGCACCCACCCATCCACCCATCCCGCTGTCCCACCTCCCGGGGATGGCTGTCCTTGAAGCCTGGCAGTGCGAATGGGATGCTGACCACCTCCGGGGGGGGCCTGGCCTTCTAAGGGCCCCGCACCCTCTGGAAGTGTGGCTGCCCGCAGCACTCCACTCCCAGCACCCGGGAGCGTCCCGTTACAGGGTCGCTATCGAATCACAGCGGAGGTCAGTGCTGCCCAGAGGCCAGGGCCTGTGAGGACAGGTCACAGGGACCCCCCTTCTTCCTGCCCAGGGTCTGAGGGTTCTAGACCCAGGAAGCCACTGGGGAGCCTGGGACAACACTGCAGCGCAGCGGGAGGTGGGTAAAGCCTGAGGCAGGGCGGGGGGGTGGGGGGTGAATGAGGGAGTTGCCGGAGGCATGAAGGAAAGAGGTGAGTCACTGCTACCTAGGCCTCAGCGGAGGACACGAAGTGTCCGCGTCCTCGCAGACGAGTCTGCAGAGAGAAATTGGCTCTTCTGACATTTACACAATTCGAAGCATCATGTTGCCAGTGGGATACTTCCTCCACAAGCCTTGTGGATACAGGATTGCAGCCACAGGACAGATTCCACGGCCGGTCCAGACCCAGCGCAGACCCTTAACGGCACAGGCACAGCTGAGGCAGGCCCAACCGCCCGGCACACCTCCAACACTGGCAGATGCCGCGAAGTCCAAACCCAGCTCACGCTGCGCCCGGCTGACTCGCCTGCCCTCGGACACCTTGGGGAGCTCCCCCTGGGACCCAGGCAGGGGCAGGGGGGCCAGTGGGGAGCTCAGGGTGGCGCGGCACACAGAAGCCCCCGAGCCTCCTTCTGCATCTAATGTCAGCTCATGGAGGACATGGGGTTGGCCCCTGGGGAGGTCACAGCTGTGATGGTGGACACATGGGGAAAACTGCAGAGGTGCAAAGGGACAGTGACCTCAGCGGTGACCCTGAGGCCTCCTGGCTAATACAGACCCTGGGAGCCAGCTGGGGAAGCTGCAGATGGGGCCTGGCAGCGGGGGTTCGTGCAGATCAGGAGACTCAGGAGGGGCCTGTCCTCCCTGCTCCCCAGCAGGGCCAACGAGCTAGGCACTCATGGAAGCACCTGCTTGTCCACCCTCCCCTCTCGTCCAGCAGGCCCCCAGACTTGGCACATCGTCGGAGGGGGGTCCCCCACTATTTAGGGGTACCAAGGCCCTGCTCCAGTGTCACACTCAGCTGAGACCTGTGCAGGGGGGTTGACCTCCAAGGGGCGCACCAAGCTGAGACTGGCTCAAGACCCCAAGACTCCTCTGCCCCCAAGCCCTGGGCCCACTGTGGCCATGGCCCCACCCGGAAGTATGGGCCCTGTGGGTCAGCAAACGGTACGGCAGGGCTGCTGGGATGGAAGGTGGCCCCTCCCAGGACCTGCACCCTCAGACCCAGCTGTGGTCCCCCCCACAGCTGCCCACCAGCCTGGCCCTGTGGGCCTCACCCCCACACCCCCACCCTGCCCCACACGGTCTTGAGTCGTGGGTGGGAAGAGCCCCTGCCAAGGAGGCAGGCACAGCCCTCACAGCAGCCGGCACCCACCCAATGCTAAGAGCCCCTCCTGCCTCTCCTGGCCTGTGTCCCCACCCCGTGCTCCCCCTGGGTGACACCAGCAGGGCTCCCCCATCACGGCTCCCAGAGCAGGCATGCAGGTGACCTCAGAGGCCAGGGACAGGGCTCCCCATGGGGGGCCACTCCTTAGTGCTCTGGTCCTGCTACTGTACCCCAGACCTCCCAGTCCCGCAGAGTCCGGCGCCCCCAGAGGTCTGCGCTGCCAGGACCCTCTGCACCTAAAGCCTCAGTCTTGGTTTTCTTCTGCAACCCGAGGGCGGCTCCTTCCTACAGCTGTGCCCCTTGGCACCCCAGGGGTCCCAGCAGCCGGCCAGTCCTCCCAGACCTGCCTCGGCTGCTTGGGGTGGAGAATTCCTGGCTGCCGTCAGCACAGCCAGCAGCTCCTTGTCCCTCACTGGCCTTGACTGCCCGTGCCACCAGCCCCCGGGCCACCACTTCTTGCTTCTCTCATCTCTTCACCTAGTGCCTCCTGGGGGACCACTTAAAATCAAGATGAAAACCTCTTGGCGATGTGTTTCTGTCTTTGCAGAAGCCCCCAGTACTGGCCTCCTTTCTGGAGGCAGACACCTTTGCCCAGGGTCAGGGGACCTGCATAATTTCTCAAGGATGCAGGACCCAATGTGAGGCCAAATAGGCATGCAGGTGACTGAGTCAGAAGCCACCTGCTGACCAGAGAGGGGCTGAAACTTGGACACAGACCATAAAACACTCGTGAGCAAGACATTCAAAGAAGAAAAGATCAAACCGGAAATATGGTCAAGCATCGAGAAGCCACCCGGAGCCAAAGAGCAGATCTGAAAAAGAACCAAGGAACAACTTCCAGAGCCACAGATACAACAATCAAAATGATGCGCATGTTTCGTGGTTTGTTGGACACAGAGGAGAGAATCGTGATGTGGAGTGGAGACTACCAGGACTCACCCAGGCACAAGAGGAGCATGGCACAGCGCAGCGACAGCGGGGGAGGGCGAGAGCATCACACACGGGGTCCCAGGGGACCAACAGCAATGTCCGAGGACATGGTGACTGACAGGTTCCCAGACCGGACGGAAGGCGGCAATCCGGATTCAAAAAGCCCAACCAGTACCAAGCACGATACATACAAAGAAATCTATAGCCAGTCCCCTCATAGTGAGACTGCAGAACATCAAAGACAGAGAGAGAGAGAGAGCAAGAGAGAGAGCAAGAGAGAAAGAGGCTGCTTTCAGAGGAAAGGAGTTAGATTTCTTCATAACAACACATTTCAATCCCAAGGACTGATGTCATACAGAGCACGATCTTTGGCCGTGACATTAAGAGCTCACACCAGAAGAACAACTAAAAATGCCACACAGAGGGTGCCTGGGGGGCTCAGTCAGTTAAGTGTCCGACTTCGGCTCAGGTCATGATCCCGTGGTCCGTGGGTTCGAGCCCCAAGTTGGGCTCTGTGCTGACAGCTCAGAGCCTGGAAACTGCTTTGGATTCTGTGTCTCCTTTCTCTGCCCCTCCCGGGCTTGTGCTTTGTCTTTCTCTGTCTCTCAAATATAAATTAAAATGTTTAAAAAACATTCTAGGGGTGCCTGGGTGGCTTAGCCAATTATGCGTCTGACTCAGCTCAGGTCATGATATCACTGTGAGTGAACTTGAGCCCCACATCGGGGTCTGTGCTGTCAGGACAGATCCTCTGTTTCCCTCACTCTCTGTCCCTCCCCCACTAGCTCTCTCTCTGTCTCAAAAATAAACAAACATTAAGAAAAAGAAGAAGAAATACATTTCTAATTAGCCCATGGGCAAAGAAAAATTACAATAAAAATTAGAAAATATCTTGAGCTGGACAATAATAGAAGTAATATATGTTGAAACTTGAGGAATATTTTAAGAAGAAGAAGGCTTGGGGCGCCTGGGTGGCTCAGTCGGTTAAGCGTCCGGCTTCGGCTCAGGTCATGATCTCACGGTCCGTGGGTTTGAGCCCCGCATTGGGCTCTGTGCTGACAGCTAGCTCAGAGCCTGGAGCCTGCTTCGGATTCTGTGTCTCCCTCTCTCTCTGACCCTCCCCTGTTCGCACTGTCTCTCTCTGTCTCTCAAAAATAAATAAAAGCCATTTTAAAAAAATTTAAAAAAAAAAGAAGAAAGAAGGCTTAAATTTTACTTCAGTAGGCTGGAGAGGGCAAAGGACAAAGAGGGCCCAAAAGCCAAAAGCAGGCAACAAAAGCAAAAACCAAGTGGCCTTACATCAAACTAATTATTGGTTTCTGTGCAGCAAAGAAACAGTAGGCAAATCTAAGAGACAGCCTACAGAGTGGACAAAGATATTTGCAAAGCATGCATCTGCTAAGAGGCTAATGTTTAAAATATATAAGGAATTCATACAATTCAAGGGCCAAAAATCCCAAATAACCTGATTGAAAAACGAGCAAAGGCAGAGAATAGACGTTTCCCAGAGAAGACATCCGAACAGGTGTATGTAAGGGTCCAAGGCACCATCCGTCATCGGGGAAATGAAAATGTGAATTATAAGGAGATACAACCGCACATCTGCTGGAACCGCCATGGTCAGACAGACTAGGACTAGCGGGAGGGGGCGGGGTGCAGCAAGGCCCCGCCTCCCAGGAGTCCCTGCTGTTCCCGGGCGGGGAGGGGAGATGCGCAGGCGACAGGCAGGGGGGTCGTGGATACTGCATCGGCCAGGGGTGCACAGGGCATGGGGGCCACACTCACCCGGGTCCAGGCCCAGCCGCTCCCGCAGGCTCAGGACCCGCCGGCTTAGCACTCTGGGACTCAGACTCTCCAGCCTCAAGGAGGTCACCTGTGGGTGCTGTCTGCAGGGAGAAAAACACGGCTCCTGTCTGGTGCTGCTTTCTTTTTAAGACTTTTATTTCTCTAAGTCACATATTCGAACAGTTTAAAACTCAGGTCGTTCTACAAGGCTTAGGGAAAGAGCATTCACCTGTCACTCTGCCCCACCGCACACCAGACCCGCACACATCACTTTCGTCGTGTTTAGTATCTGTCTCTGTGCTTACAAGTGACATACTTGTACGTGATCTCTTGATTATTCAGCTTTAGGTATTTGGTCGGGACATCTCAGCACGGAAGGCTCTCCGGCCTCCTCCCCACATGGTACCCAAGTCCTCACGGGGGGTCAGGACACACTGTGCTGTGATATCCTGACCAGGCAAATGCTGTCAGCACCAGGCCACCCCCTCCCATTCTCTGCGGGCCTTCACTGCCTGCTGAGGTCCCGGCCTGGGGCCCCTGTGCCCGCCCGCGGTGAGCCCGCCTCCTCACTGCTGACGGCTCAGCACACCCCGCAGAAGCGGCTAGAGCTGCCCCCGCGCCGGTGGCCGGTCCAGCTGAGCTGAGGCCTTGCCTCGAAGCCCTCCCACAGCACCGGGCAGGCGACGCTCCCCGAACCCTACCTGTTCTTCCTGGCCGGCGGAGTCCGCCTCCCCACGCAGGCCACGCAGCAGGCTCCGGAAGCCAGGCACCTCGGGGGCCGGGCTCCCGGGCACCTGGGGGCTGCACCCCGGGGGCAGGCTCCCGTCTGCTCTCCCTCCGGGGTTCCCCAGCACCTCGGGAGCAAGGCGGCACCTCGGGGGCGGGCTTGTGGCACCTTGGGAGCTGGGAGCGGGCTCCCGTCTGCTCTCCCTCCGGGGTTCCCATTACTTGGATGTTGGGCCTTCTTGACAAGATGTCTATTTTTTATGTTGATCTTTTCTCTCTGATTTTCATTCTGTTTCTCTGTTTTATACTTTTTCAAAGACATCTTCAAATTTATTCTCCAAACCTTTATTGTGCTTTTCATATTGCTGTTGTCTTCTGACTAAGAGCTCTGGTCTGTGATCGGTGGACACCTCGCTCAGGGCCCCCAAGGACTGGCTGATCACTGAGGGGTCCGCTGAGGGCCCCCCTCGGGCTCTGTGCTGGGCCCCACGAGCCTCTGGCGGCCAGGGGGCAGCTTCTCCACCTGCCAAGTGCTGCCGTCTGACCACCTGCCATCACCTTTGGGACCCCCTGCTGCCGCTGCCTCTTGTTTTCTTAAACTGTCTTCTTTATTTTGAAGCAGACACAATAATAGATGCTTGGGTTTATTGGACAGAAGCACTTGGTAAAACCTGGTGTTTATAGGGGCTCCCAGGGAGCGCAGTCAAACATCTGACTCTTGATCTCAGCTCAGCTCATGATCTCATGGTTCGTGAGTTCAAGCCCCACATCGGACTCTGCTGACAGCACTGAGCCTGCTTGGCATTCCCTCTCTCCCTTTCTGTTCCTCCTTCCTTCCCTCTCCCTCCCTCTCTCTAGGCCCTAGGAAATTTTTTTTTCTGAACTATTCTTTTCCTTTTAAGTTTATTTATTTATTTTGAGAGGGAGAGAAAGAGAGAATCCCAAGCAGACTCCAAGCTGTCGGCACAGAGCCCATTTTGGGCCTCAGTCATGAACCGTGAGATCAAGACCTGAGCTGAAATCGAGAGCAGATGCTTACCCGACTAAGCCACCCGGGTGCCCTGGAAATTTTTTTAAGTAGGTTTCAAGCCCAGCATGTAGTCCAGCGTGAACTTGAACTCACAACCATGAGATCAAGACCTGAGCTGAGACCGAGTCGCATGCTTACCCGACTAAGCCACCCAGGTGCCCCAAGATCTAGAAAAAAATTTTTAAATCATTAATGTAAACCAATATCCTCAGCTGAACCCAGCCCCACCGTCCTCCGCACCCCCCACTGTCCGTCCGTGTGTGTCCCTTCTCCACGTGGGACTGTGGCCCCCAGCCCACAGCATGTTCACTTATTTGCTCTATGTCCCCCCCCTTTTTAAAACACATTGTTTATTATTTAAGCCACTTTTTTTTAGTAATCTCTACCCTGAAGGTGGGGCTCAAACTCACGACCCTGGGATCAAGAGCCGCACGCTCCTCTGACTGGGCCAGCACAGGACGAGCCCAGCCCGGGGCTGTGCGCGTTGCTTGCTTTCTAGCATTGAAGTCACACGACCCTCGAGACAGGCAAAATCAGTCCCGTTTTAGGGATAAGGAAAGAAACCCAGAGAGGGAAGTGACCTGCTCAGAGCTCCAGGGGCAGTGGGCCCAGGGAGGTCTGCTCCGGAGCCCAAGGTCCGAACCTCCAGCAGGATGACCCCAGAGCTGGCAGCTCCGGCCAGGATCAAGCCACGGCTCCCTACAGCTGGGCGAGCGGCCGAGGAGCCTTCACAGACCTCCAGGAGCCGCTGGCTGACCTACCTGGCTGCGACTTGTGGGGCCATGCCTGTGGCTTTCCCTGTGCCCACCCCCCTCACCCAACCCTGGGCCCCCGTGAGGCTCACCTGGCCACAACTCCAATGTCAAAGCCAGGCCGGCACCAGGAGTCCAGGAGGGCCAGCAGCCTCCTCTGGAGGTCCGGGAAGCCAGCCACATAGCGCTCCACGAGGCTCACCCTGTCCTGGAGGAGCAGTGGGGTGCTCATCTGTGGGGAAGCACATCCTTGGGTCACAACCTGCAGGCACCTGCAGCTCCGCCCTCAGCTAAGACCCCAGACCCACCTCCAGTCCAGAGGAGGGAGTGGCCAGAGGCTCAGCCAAGAGCGTGAGCACCCACACAGTGGCTCCTGGGGCATGATGTGCTCACCCCAGCTCCTACCCTGTGCTCGCGCTCCTCACCCCCACACATGCAGCCCTTACTGCTCCCTGGGGCTCTGTGGTCAACTCCGTGTCCATTACAAAGGACTGGAGGTCCCCAGAGGCAAGGGCGACCTGGGGAAGCTCAGTTGTGTCTTCACTGAGCTGTGGGAAGGAGGCAGGAGGGAGACCAACCATGGGCCGTAGCCTGATGGCCCGGAAATGCCTCCTCGTTGGCACAGATGGCGTGCCTGCTGGTAGTGCCCGGCTCGTGCCCACACGAGCCCGAGCTGCCTGAGCGCGCCGGGAGCCTTGGAGGCAGTCCCCGAGGGTGGCACCGGCCCTGTGGACGCTCAGGCCATTTCCACTGCAAAAGCCAGGTCTCGGCCAAGCCCCTTCAGTGGTCCCTACAGTAGACCTCACCTCCCCTCCTTTCCTCTCCCCCGCGTGACCACGTAGGTCAGGCTACCTGGAGCCCAGACTGGACAGGGCCCCACCAGCCAGGCTGGAGCCTCGGGAGTGGCCCGATGGGGAGCTCCATTCCTGAGAACCCCTCTGGCCTCCACTTGCGGAGCAGATTCCGCCTGAGCCCGGTGAGTGCCCTCCTCACAGGGTCAGGTGGGCACACGTGACCCTTGCCCTCTAGCACCCCAGCCCCCCCCAAGATGAGCAGAGGCCAGGGCTCAGTGGTCCGAGACCCCCCACCCTTAAACCTGTTTATAGAGACCTAGGCTTCACCCAAGTTGGAACCCACAGAATTCACAAGAGAAAGACACTTACTTTGTCAACATCAAGGGCTGGCTGCAGCTTCAGCCTGGAGCCCAGCACGACGGCCTGGCAACCACAGATGGGCAGGTTACACAAAAGACACTGGGCCTGGTGGGGACCAGGCAGCGCCATGGTGGGGGGCTCCCACCCTTCTACACCTCTCAGTCGCTATGGGCACAGGACAGGGCCTGTTCAGGTCCAAGGGGCCTGGAATCCAGAAGCCTCCTGGCGGAGCCCCCCTCCCCCCCGGTGCTGAGCCAGGTTCCACAAGAGGTGGGGCCGGTGGGAGTGACCCACGGGCCCCACCAGGCTGGGGTGTGGCCTGCTGGACAGGGCATCGGGGTGGCTGCTGGGCCCAAGTGGCTCTGGCCAGGGTTGCTGAGGAGTGGATAGAGGACTGAGGGGGGTGGGCAGACCAGAGGCAGAAGCTTTGTCACCTACCCCCGGACACCAGCAGGCTCTGCTTTCCCCATCCCTGCTCTCACCTGCCCCTTACCTCCCAAAAGTGTGCCCTCTACCAGCAGGAGCCTGGCATGGCCAGTCAAGGGACTCACAGCCAGGGGCCAGGGTGGCGACCCCGGCCTCTGTGCCCCCTGGGGGCCTGAGGGACTGTGGCCCTGAGGTGCAGGGGCCTCCGAGCGCTTCCCACAGGGCACACTCCGTGTGCAGTCTGAGATGACTAGTAAGTGCATGGCTGTCTGTTCGAAAGGGTGGACCGGCCCCAGGATGAGAGGCTGGAGCAGGACGTGGTGCAGTCTGTGTGCTGGGGGTGCACAGACCCCTGGGTCCACAGAAAAGAGGCTCTGAACCCAGCTGCTTCCTGGGGAGGAGAGAAAGGCAGCGGCTGCGGTGCGCGGGGGCACGGCTGAGAACCCTGGCGGCGGGCGGCGGGGACCCCCAACTCAGCACAGGAAACGCCGCGGCCCTGAGCGTCCGCACGTAGTGCAGGCCCGGCTGCTATTAATAATTTCCATACATCGTGCCCCCATTATGAGCAAAAATAACCGGCAGAGCAGCCGGGGGCCCCGCCCCACGCAGCGCACACAAAGGACCGAAATAGCGGCCTGGGAAAGGCTCACTCCGGCCTCTGGCCGCACATCGCGCGGGGCGGGGGCGCAGGGCCAGGGGCCTTTCCCTGCGCAGCGCTGACCCGGCGCCTCCACAGCCTGGCTGCTGTCCAGGAGCTCGGTCGCCAGAGGCCCCGAGGGGCCCGGGGGTGGGGGGGGCAGAGGGGCGCAGGGCAGGGAGGGCAGGGGGAGGGGTTAGCGGAGAGGCAGGGGTGGGGCCAGGGCTGGAGGAGGGACTCAGGGGTCTGGAATGGGTGCAGGTGCTGCCTGTGGGGACCTTATATTTTCTGGATGGGAGGCCCCCTGAGAACTGAGGGAGCACCAGGCCCCCATCCGGGAAGGCTAGCATGCATACCCTGGTGGCCCCGCACATCGTGCTCAGAAAGTGGGGTGGTCAGGACACCAGTGCCTGTGTCCTGCGCCTGCCATGCTCCCCTGAGCTTCTTGTCTCCTCCTCAGTCAACACCTGGACCTGGGCTTGGGCAGGCCAGGCCACAGCCAAGGAGCAGGGACCGCGGGGAGGGGCACCTCGGGCCTGGGACCCTCCGGTCCTCCAGACGGGCAGAGAGCCAGTGGCCCTGGGAGAGGTGTAGGGGGGGCACTAGGCGACCGACGGGAGGTGGCAGAGGTGACCTCCCTCACCCCCACTGCCGAGGCTGGGGGGTCAGCCTCTGTCATCCTGTGGCTCGTGCTCCTCCAGAAGCAAGACTTCATCTGTCCTCTAGGCTCTAGCCCTCAGCAGGGTCTGGGGGCGATGCTGAGCCCCCCACCCTCCAACAACCCCTCTGAATCCCAGGGTGAGGCCTCAGGCTTGGGAGGGGGGTAGGCTGGAATGGTGGCCTGGGTGGAAGGTTCAAGGGTGTGGCCATGGGAGGTTGGGTGCTGCCCCTCACAGAAGCAGGGGGAGGTTCACCATAGAGGGCAGCCTGGAGCCCATTCACCCCCACTCCCGAGGGTGCCCCCGCTTTGCCATGGGGCCTCCCTCCCCACAAGGAGCCAGTGAGGTCCGGGGCAGCCTGCTGTGCTCACCCCAACCCTCTCATCTGGTCAGTGGGGTCCAGAGTGGGGGGCAGGGGGTGCAGGGCAGGGGGGGCAGAGGGGCATAGGGGGAGGAAGGGGGCTCCTCACAGAGCCCAGCCCACTCATCCAAGGCAGGCAGCTCAGGCCTCACCGGTGTGGCGGGGGGCACAACCCACCTGGCCGCACAGTGACACTGTCACACAGGGTTCAGAGTGCTCCGTGTGGCCCCTCTCTGCTCCCTGTCTCCTCCTGAGCTGTCCCAGCACCCAGGGTGCCCTCTTGCAGCCTTGTGGCCTGTGTGGATGCTGCAGGGTATGGCCCGCATGGCCAGGGCTGGATGGCTGCCCTGGGACAGTTTGGGAGGTGCCCTCTTTCTGCACCTGCACCTCTGTACCTGGAGGCTGGGTGGGTGCGGTGGCACAGGACAAGGAAAAGGATAGCCAGGGAGGGTGGCCGCGGTGGCCCTGGCAGCAGGGAGCCCCCTTGGCCTGGCTTCCATCTTGGGGCTGGGTCGGGGCGGGGGTGCTGTCGTATGTACTTTTGTCGTTGCCATGAAGTGGCTTCCACCCCGTCTCGGTCATTTTTCTGTCTGAGCTCCTAAGCGGCCCATGGCCTGGTCACCTGGGAGACCCAGCAGGTGCAGGCGAATCACTTGCTGATGCAGGCACCTGTGATGGGAGGGGGAGGGGCTGAGGCCCCACAGAAGGAAACTGCCCAGGACCTTGCAGAGGCCACTGAGAAGGGAGACGCGGGCTGCCGGCAGCTGCGACAGAGCGAGGTGGGGAACCTCTGGCCAGACAGGCTGCAGGACTGCTGCCCTTTGGGAAAATAACTAAGAAAACCCAGTGGGGCCGGGGTGGCTGCCGCGGGAGGAGCGTTCACGGCCCCCCCGCCCCTGGCTGTCCATCCGAGGGGCAGGAGGCTGGGCAGGTGCCCAGACGCGGCAGCCTCCGACCCAGGACGGGCCTGCCTCCCACCTCCACAGCTCAGCTCGGGCCTGGAGCCAAGGGGCTTTTTTTTCTTCCCCCTGAAGCAAAGCTATCTTTTTACCTTGATAAGCTGTTTAAAAAATGTAAATAAAATAACTCAGTAGACAAAAGCGGGCATTCACCCCGCCTGGAGCCAGCCGCCGCCCTCGACATGAAATATCGGTGCACATTAAGTCGTGAGTCCCTGCTAATCCGAGCGGACAGGCCTGAATGCGGCCCCTTTCGCCGGGCGCGGCGGTGGGCACTGGAGCATGCACCGCCTGCCGGGCGGCCCCGCTTGGGGACAATGGCTTTTCTTCGCAGAAGGGGCCTGTGCGGGACAAGAGCCCCCTTTGTGTTGGGATTCCTGCCTTGGAGCGCGAGGGAGGCGCATTCAGCCGGCCCTAGACACTCTTTGAAAGGCTCGGGTGTAACAGAAGACGCCGAAACACCAGCCTGCCTTCTGCCTCCCGCATTCTTGCAAGCCCCGCCGCCATTCAGCCCGCGGAGAATGGCCCTGCGCCACAGGAGCGGAGCCCCGGTCACATTGTCCCTGGCGTGGCCATCTTGGTTTCTCAGCGCCCTTCACCAGCCTCGAGACAAGAGCCCGGGGCCGGGCATGGCAGCCGCCAACACAGGGCCCACGCCTCTGAGGGCGCAGGACTGGCGGTCCAGGTGAGGCCCAAGCTGCAGTGAGCCTCTGCAGTGGGACTGGCCCCTCGGGGTAGAAGGCCCCCTGTGGGGCGGTGCCCACCGAGGAGTGGGGGGGCAGTGCCCCCGGGCAGTGGGAGAGTGCTCCGCTGAGCTGGGCACCCCAGGGCTTCCCCTGGCTTGCCATCTTCACACCTCAGGGCACAGAGACACCATGGGCACCTCCCCCTGCGCCACAGAGCTGCCCCTCCCTGCTCACCACAGACCCCACTCCCCACTACCTCATGCAGACCCAAGTCACTCCCAGTGCTCCTGGCCAGCCTCCACCTGCTCTTGGAAACTTCTGGACTTAAATGAGAGCTGGCAGGGCTCACAAAGGAGACTTGACAAACCCACTGAGACATCTGGAGCCTAACAAGCTCTTGCCCAGAGACCTGCAGCTCCTAAGCCCACATTTCCACGTTTGCTCTTTCTGCCCAGGACCCAGGCCTGCCCAAGACAAGGGAGCCACGCCCATCCCGGGCAGGGCCCCATGGCCCAAAACATTGCACGCACTGGAAGATTCTCTGCTGTCATGACCAGTCACCTGCGTCCCAAAGTGCCAGTGCTGTGCCCTACGTGGAACTTCTGCAAAAACCCCATGAGCACGATGCTGAGGGCTGGTCCCGGAACACCAGAACAGGTAGGACGGGGCCCTGGCCAGCCGGGCATCGGCAAGGAGCTGACTGGACCCTCAGGTGTCTGACCCTCAGGGGGCACCACTGGTGGGACTTGGCCCAGGAGAACCACAAATAGCAGGAGGTGCGCCACCTGAGCGAGGCCCCTCCCCTCCAGGGCAGGGCCCCGTGATGGGCACAGGGAGGTGGCAGGCCAGCCTGAGGGCTCTCAGGGGACTCCTCCTGCAGACCAGACCCTGCCGTTGGAACTGGTCCCCAGGCCTGGTGTGAGGGTGGCGGCAGGACGCCCGACAGGGATACAAAGCCAACAGGGGCTGTCCCCCCACCCCCAGGCCGTGCCACCTTGTGAGTGGGCCTGAGCAGAGGCAGGAGGGAGGAGGAGGAGCCCCCTGAGGTCATGTGGGGTGCTCCTTGGCAGAGCTCCCCCAGCTGGGAGGGTGTGGGAGGTCCAGCCCTCTGATGGAGGGGTGGCAAGTGTGGCCAGAGACCCCCACACCCCTGATCTTCTTAGCCCCCAAAGTGTTTCTGGGAATTGACACATGAGACTGGACAGCAGCAGCGCAGGTAAGTGGTTCTGCCCCAGGCCACAGCCAGGGTGTCCTTGGGCTGCTGACCACATTTGAAGACCCATTGGACACCTCAGGAGGAAGGACCCCAGGTGCTGTGCAAGAGGGCCAGGCGTGGGTGGGGGTCTGCTCCCAGACTCTTTTTCAGCTTGGCGAGTTTGAGGGGCTCCTAGGACCCCAGTGCACAGCAAGGCCTCGACCTGGGCTCCTGGGGTGGCTGGTCCCTGAGACCCTCTGGTCCAGACCCAAAGCCCCCTGTGCAGCACCCCCGTAGTGGAGGGGTGGAGGGGACACTCCCAGGGTAGACCCTGTGGGCCCTCAGCCCAGCTCTTGCCTGCCCCACTGACCCCACATGCAGACCTGGCCCCTGAGCACCTCCCTGTCAGCCCTGGCCCACCTCGGTGTCACACTCACTTCTTTGAACTTGCCCTCCTGGTGCAGCTGGTGGATGTGAGTCAGCAGGGGGCTCCGGTCTGCATCCTGCAGCTGGAAGATGCTGACCAGTGGCTCCACGAGACTCGGGGGGCTCCTGGCCAGGACCCTGACCGCACGGGCCTGGAGCTGCTTCAGCCTTGAGCTGTGCTGGGAGACCAGAGAGCCAGCCTCAGCCAGGGACGTCCAGCACCTTCACCCTGCGCCTGCAGTGGACATTCCAGGCAGGCGAGACATTGGGGGACAGGGGCACAGGTGAGGGAGACGTGGTTGTGGGGCTGAGGGTCAAGCCCACAGATCCAGGAGCATGTCAGTCCGAAGGCACTGGCCCCTGCCTGGCAGAGGGGAACGAGCTCAGTGGACCAGGTCGGGCAAGCGTGGAGCCCACCGGGCTGAGAAGTGTGGATGGCGTGCAAGGGATGTGGCCCATGGGGCTGTGGGCAGGGCTCACCTGGGCCGGCTCAGGGAGTGGCCGCGCCTGCAGCCAGCGGTGCAGCTCACAGACTACCCAGGCCTCCAGGGAGGGGCCCTTCCGCTGCCAGGCCTGGCTGCCTTCCAGCATGTCCAGGAGTCCGGTCAGCGGGTCATCCAGGGCAGCAAACCCCCGCCGGGCCTCCTCCCGGAGCTGCGGAGACACAGAACCTCCCTGTCGCTTTGTGGAGCTCAAATCCTCCTGGCAGACCCTGCCCCGAGCCGCACAGGCCAGCATGTGGTCTGGTCGGGGGTGGGGTGGGGTGGGGAGGCTGGGGCTGGTCAGCACTGCCCTCCCCTCCTCGGGGCTCTGGGCTGACCCGCCAGGCCCCAGGTCCTGGGGGCCTGCCGCTGTCCACACGAACGGTCCTGTGGAGACAGAGGGCGTGTTCCCCGCCCAGGACACGGCACCGGTCCTTCGGGCACAGTGACCCCTCAGTGGGGCCAGCAAGCAACGGGAAGCAGAAGAAAGAAGAAAAAAAACCCAAACTGGAAAATGCCTTTGATTTACTTTCCCACCACTTGCACTGCCAAAGGCTTGGAACCATGTAAGAGCTGACAGAAGAAAGCTCGGGAACACGTGTCTTCGGGAGAACAGTGGCTCCTGATGGACTTTCAAGCAAGTGGGACGTCACGTGGGGGCCCCCCTGGCACCGGCCCTGGCTCTCGACTCCACCCGACTCGGCCGGTCAGTCATGAGACCCCCTGCTGCCAAGGACCTGCAGCCGCAGCGGCCTGGCTCCCGCCCTCCCCCAGGCAGAGCTGCAGGGTCAGGGTCTCGGCTGGAAATAAGTAACATGCTGGCCGAATGAGATGCCGTAATGAAAATCAGAAAACAGAGAAGACAAAACTCGTGACGAAGGGAACTGGAGGGAAACGCACTGCTTTCGGCCAACAACTGGGAAAGAAGGGCCAGAAAGTAACGACGGCATCCGACAAGCAGCGGTGCCGCTGCCCAAGCCGCCAGGCCGGCACAGGGGACAGGCCGCCAGCCCAAGCCGCCAGGCCGGCACAGGGGACAGGCCAGGAGCAGAGCCTAGGAGGCAGCGCTGCAGCTGCGCTGGGGGCTCGCACCCCTGCCTCAGAAGTCTGGCCGGCGGCCGTGAGGATTCGGAAGAAACCGAAGCTTCCTGGGGAAGTAAAACCAGAGCCAGAACTCTGAACAGGCCTGGGTCCCCTGCATCCCTGCCCCCGGCCCAAGACCCCCCGGGCAGGACTGTGCACTCTTCCCTCTTCCAGACTCTCGGGGAACAAGTAAGTCCTGTCTCCAGCTGCTCGAGGAGCAGGAGCGGAAGGAACGCCCTCAGCCCCATGTACGAGGTTAGGTCACCAGGGACAGACGAAAACTCACAAACGCCATGGTGACCAGGGGAGACGTGTCCCAGACACGCGGGCGCGACTGGAGTCAGAGAATGTTTCACCCGAGAGCACTAGCATGTTGCTTCAGTCTTGATCTCAAAGCCACAGTTACAAAATTAGAGAGAGCTTTTGACTTTTGCAAAAACCTTGGGTCCGGCCAGCTTGAACTGGCTGCTCAAAGCCCAAGCTCATGCAGTTGAGGGTGGCTGAGGCCACCGCAGCTCAGGCACCAGGAGCCCAGGCCTGTCCCCCCCCGCAGACACGTGTGGTGACCCCGGCTCTGGCGAGCCTACCAGCGAGGGACCGGTCCCCCCAGCATCACCACGCAAGCTGCGGGCCTGGGGAGCACCCTCGGCCTCCACAGCTCACACACACGGCCCCACCTCAAGGCCGCGCCGGCTCTGGATGCCTGCCCCATGGGGCCGGGCCCTCCTCGGGCAGCAGGAGGCCAGGCCGACATGGGACCCGGCCTCACGCCTCCTGCCTTCACGCAGGGACTTCCATGTCCTCCCTGGGAACCAGGACGACATCACTCCTTTGCTGCCCCAAGAGAGCCAAGTACAGGGCAGGGGCCCGAGGGTCAGGCAGTGCTGTCACCACCACAGGCACGAAGCCACCCTCCAGCACGGGCCACAGTGGGACCACTGAGCAGCCTCCTTGCCAAGTCCACTGCCTCCCGCCGGACAACAGGCTGTCGCTAGGAGAGGAGGCCGTGGGCAAGGCCATCGCGAACCAGTGAGCACCTGGGCCCTACAGGTTACACAGGCGGTCATGGCCCACTGGGTCCCCTGCTGTGTGGAAGCCAAACGGTGGCCTCAGGCCCTTCCCTCCTGCTCTGAGCCTCAGGGCTCTGTGTCCACCAGTGTCTAGTAGGTGTCACCCTGGCCCTACCCTCTACCTGTCTGCCAGAACGTCCAGACAGCGTGGCCCACGGAGGCCAGTGGAGGGACCCGTAACCCCCATGCTCACTCACCTGCCGCAGCTCTCGTGTGGACCACAGTGTCTGGAGGGCCTGCAGGACCGGGAGCGGGTCGTGGCCTGGGGGGACAAGACAAGGGCTATGCAGCGCCGGCCGATCCCCCTCTGTGATCAATGCCTGGGGGTCCCCACAGACACCACCCAGTGCCCATGGACTCTGGCCAGAGCTCCCCACGGCCCCTTCCCTGGGACCCTGGCCTGGCCATCCTCAGTGCTCACTGCAACGGGCTTCTGCCCACAGCTTGGGGCAGCCCAGGCCTCATGTTCCAGTGTCGGCAGGCTGAGGGTCCCAGATTGGCCACACTGTGCAGGCAGGGAAGGGCACCAGAGCACTAGCGATCAGGGCATGCCCTCCCCCCTATCGCTCCATGCCACATCACAGACCACACCCATCCACTGCCCACCAAGTCTGGCCTCCAGCCCCTGCTGAGGCCCTAAAGGGGTCCCGGCCTCTGCCTCCCCTGGTTGATCCCCAAAGCCTCCCCACTCACAGCCTTGGTCCTCTCTTGCTTGTCCAAGTCTCCAGCCCCATGGCAGGACTGCTGGCTGGGGCAGGGATCCCACTGGGACCCTAGGCCTGGGGGAAGTTGGGGTTACCATCCTGCTAGAAAAGGGACTGTGCTCTCAGATGAAGTTTAAGGTCAAGGACTGGAAAGGTGGCTGCTGCCTGCTCTCCACTTTGGGAAAGAAAGCAGCCTCTGAGTCACCCACAGCCACCAGCGCCCCCTGGCTGCCTCCGGAGGGCCCGCCCCACCCCTGCAGCCACCTGCCCTGGGCCACCCTGGTAAGCCCTTCCAGGCTCCCCGCTGCCTCACCACACGGGCCCGGGGCTGCAGGAGCCCCTTTGGTTGTGCGAAAGCCCTGCTGCCAATGCCTGGGGGCTGTCCGGCCCTGCCGTCCCCCCAGGACCCTATAGAGCACAGGGCCCAGAGGGGGTGCCTTGTTCTTTCCTCAAGAACCATCAGGGCCCTGTGGCTCAGAGCTGGGGGGGCGGGGGCAGAGCCTGGGGGGCCTCCAGCCCCTGCCCCAGGGGGTCAGAAAGGAGGTCACTAACAGATTCCCTAGGTTAAATCAGGGGGCTCACGAGCATGGGTGGCTCACCCACAAATCTACTCAAGAATCAGAAACAAGCACACGCTGGGCTCCTGCAGAAGACCAGATGTGGAGGGACAGGCAGGGGCCCCAGAGCCCCGCCCCTGAGGGCTGCGCACCTGCCCACACCCGGGACCCAGCCAAGGCCACACGGTTGGACTCGCCGCACAGTTGGGGGACGGTCTGCTGGCCGACCGACCCCGAGGGTCTACTCTGCAGCTCGTTAGAGGGATACAGGGAGACATTTCACAAAACAAGCATTTCATAAAAGTAAATTCTATTCATGATTCAGAAACAACTCTGCAACTAGACCACAGGCAACTTCATGACCCAGAAAAAAAGATGTTTCTAAACAAAACCTCTCAGCAAATAGAACTTAATGCTGAAAGCTGAAATAGGCCCCGAACCACGGGGCCAACAGCAGGCACCAGGGGCCCGTTCAGCATGGCCTGCAGGCCCCTGCCGGCTCAGCAATACACCGAGAGACAATTAAAGGCACAGAACTTGGAAAGAAAACAATAAAATCATCACTATCCTGACAAACTCCAACCGGCCATAAGCGGACTGCTACTCAGTGCAAAGAAGAAATGCGTGGTCAAGCCGGGAGAAGACATAGGGGCGCTTAACAGCACATGCCCGAGCAGAGGGGGAGGCCTGAACAGGCCACATGCGGCAGGACCCCAGCCCTGGGACACTTGGGAGGAGGCACTCTGTGCAGGCCGTGAAACAACGCTGCGTGAAGCCGTCACGGGGGACGCCGTCACCGCGCACTTGTCCAGAGCACCGCCGCCAGGAGGGCCCGAGGCCGCGGCCCGGCGGTGCGGTTCGGGAGGACGCCACACTGGCCGGGCATCGGGGGATGGGGCATGGGAAAGCTCCGTCACCTTCCAGATTCTGCTGTAACCCTGAAACGCTCTAGAAAAAATAAAGTCTTTAAAAACCAAAACAAAACAAAGCACACTGCTGCCCACTGGAATAGTCCTGTGCGGAGCGGTGAGGCATCTGAAGAGAAGCTTGCTCAGCGGGCTTCTCTCCGCACTGATGCTCAGCACAAGGCTGACACCGAAATCCACTGTTTCTCTGTAAACTAGCAACACACCGGCAGGGACGTTAGCAACAGTGACAATGGCACAAAACACTTCAGATTTGTTCGGATAAATCTAGCAAATGAAATTCATGCAAAAAAGCCATACAGCGTTGAGTAGAATGAAAACACCTAATGAAGAAGGGCCATCCCTGCCCCACAACTAACCGCTCTGCTCCAGCCCGAACAGTGGGCTGGCGGGTGCACGTGGGTCCACCTGTCAACAATCACCCGAATCACCCGGAGGAGGACGAGCTCCAAGCGGCACCCTGGTTGAGGCGAGTGGCGCTGGCCCAGTGGAAAGACCTCGAGCCGGAGCTGGGCGCACACGGGACCCTGATGTGCGACCACAGTGGCCCCCAGAACTGCGTAGCCTTATCCCGAGGAGCCTGGAGCAGCCTCAGCCTCGCATCCACAGAAAACCCGTCCCCCTGGTGTAGATCTGAGTGTGGAAGACCCACGGAGCCTCTGAGAGAGTATCTTGATGACCCTGGGGTGGAGCGGTCTCCCCAGTTCCCGCCAACCCAAAGGGCCTGCAGGAGCAGGCCGGGCACGAACAGGCGCCCTCCTGTCTGGCCTGGTCTCTGCCATCACGGGGGCTGTCGGGGGACAACCCCACTCAAAGCTGCTTTCTCAGCACCTAAGGCCTGGGCCCACCGAGAGCTCTGCCCTGGACGTGACCTTGACCCGGCCCACACATCTAGACACCGCACGCGGGCTGAGGGGCCACCGTCGGTCCCTCCTAGGAAGTGAGCACATTTGACCTTGTTCAGGGCTGTGGTCTGGGCCTCGAAGGCTGCTCCACAGTGACATCGGGATGGTGCCAGGGCCAGGTGTGCATGGCCACCAGCTCAGAGTGGCGTCCGGGGGACACCTGGAGGGGACCACCCGCCCCCTGCCACTGCCCACCATGCCTCCTGGTGCAGGTGCTGGGCCTCTCTGCAGTGACGTGCGTGTGAGTGCTGGTGGTAGGTGACATCCTGCCTCCCAGGACGGGGTACACGGCTCCCCAGTGAAGGTGGGGACTGCCACGCTCCCCAGCCCACCTGTCTGCCTCTCTCGGTCCCTGGTCCCAGGTTCCACCCTTGTCTGGGTGGGCCCAGCCCCTCCCGAGCGGGCCCCAGGGCCAGGCGCCAGGCCGAGAGAAAAGGCGTTCCTCAACACCCCCAAATCCACACCCTCCTACTGGGCCACCCCCCGGAGGCCCCCAACAGCACCCAAACCCAACAGGCAGGGTGAGCTCTCCCACGGGGGCCGCCCCCATCTGGGAAGTGGGGTGAGGGCCTTGTGCCTCACCTCCTCCAAGAAGTCGTGAGCCTCCAAGACGGACCTCGCCGGTCCCTGGCACCGGGCCCCTCAGCCTGGGCCGGCGCTCTGCCATGGGCAGTCAGGACAGGCCGGGCGTGTCCACCCGGGGGCGACCTGACCGCCAGCTGCTGGGTCTGGGCGAGGCCCCTGGAGCGTCCGTGCGGCGCAGCGGCCGCGCAGGTGAGTGAGAGCCACACGCACCGCCAGGTTTCCAGGGCGCGTTAGAAAAGCAGCCGGAGGAAAAGGTCCGACCAGCAACAGTGATTTAAAATGACGGCACATTTGTTTTAAAACCAATGTGGGTCAGGGGCGCCCGAGGGGCCCTGACTAAGCACCCGACTCTCGGTTTCAGCCCAGGTCGTGACCTCAGGGCTCGTGCGTCCAAGCCCACGTCGGGCTCTGCGGGCGGCCCGGAGACCGCTTGGGATCCTCCCTCGGCCCCTTCCCTGCACTCTCTCTCTCGCTCAAAATAAACAACACGGAAAACGTTGTGGAAGATCTATTTTTTAAAAAGCACATCTAAGAAGACAAGACAGCTGGGAAGTCCTTGAAAGGCATTCCCTTTTTTTGGCTGCGTAGAAATTTACCCTAAACTCGTCACTTCTTGTGGCCACGACCCCACAGGTCAGGGATGCCGGCACCAGGCTCTCTCAGGGAAGGGTCATTTCGAGTCATCGGAAGTGGCCACCAAGGCCGTCCTGGGTTCAGGGGTGGGAAGCAGAGCCCGCCTTCGTGGGAGGGCGTCCGCGGGGCTGCGGCACAGGCTACACCGCAGGCAGGGCGCCAGGCCTGAGGCCGGCCGCGGTGACACTCAGGCCTAGTGCTGGTCTGGGCAACCAGACAAGCTCATTCTGATGTCCACGTTTAGAAAGAACGAAAGAGTAAAAGGAAGGACGGAGGGAGGAAGGAAGGAAGGAAGGGAGGGAGGAAGAAGGAAGGAGGGAGAGACAAAAAGCAACGTGGACTTTTAGTCCTGCCGGAGCCTGGATCACATCAGGAAACCACAGTTGTGACAACAGGGTGCTGCCAAGCGGACGGAAAGGAACAGAGCAGAGAGCGGGAGAGAAGCTCCGAAACACAGAGGAACCAGCACCGGGGGGAGGGGATGGCTGGGACACCGGCACGGCCTTCTAGAAGCACAATCAGGGTGCGCCCATGCCTCCCATCTCAGCACTGTGAGCCTCAGATGGATCAAAGACCAAACATGATCATAACCAGTTCCTCGCAGCTCCAAGCGGACTCATTCGGGACTCACGAATGGAGTCAGCACTGCCTCACAACCATTCTTCTGAGACAAGGAAACACAGAGAGGCTGAGTAACTTTTCCAGTCACACAGCCCTCTCTCGCAGCACAGCCCGAGGACTGTCCCCCGGCCCCAGGGCCAAGGGAAACCCTCAGCCCAGTGCTGGGCAGACAGGCCCCTGCCCCAGGGGAGGGCCTGGCCCCAGGAAGCACTGGGGTCCCTGTGTTTAGGGGCCGGAGGAGGGAACTGGGCTTCCTGGGGCTGTAGGACCTGCCGTCGCTCTGTACGGAGAAACCTTGTGAGTGTCCCAAGGAAGGGAAATCCAGGCCTTCCTGAAAACCCCACCAGGTCAGCTTCTGATCCAGCTGTATCTGTTCAGACAAAGGCCACGTTTTCATGAGGAAAACAAACTCTGAGCCCATTTGATGTTTCAGCTGGACAATGTTCTCTTGGCCCCAAGGGAGGGGGGTTTGGAGGAGAAGCCTGCGGTCGTCCCTGGCCCACCCCTCCCCCCGGCATGCCTCACGCCAGCAGCAGAACGAGCAGGAGGCCGCGTGGACGCCACCCTTCCCGGGACCACAGACTGAGGAAGACCCCTGGGGCAAAGCCAGCAGAGGGGCCAGAAGCATCCTGGGGGATGCTGCCCCAGAGCCCGGCGGAGCAGGCAGAGGCCTGGCCCGGGGCCTCCCTCAGAGGCCTCCTAAGGCCGGCTTCACCCGCACCGCCAGCGCCAGAACCGGCCAGGAGACAGGCCCCGCAGATGGGACAGGGGCTGTGTCTGGGGGGGGCTGATCCAAGGGGGCTGTGTCTACTCTCAGGGTGGCCTGCCCCTTTGCTGGCTCCAGTAGACTAAGAATGAGGCCTGGAAGACCCTGGGGGGAGGCCCAGGTGTGACGTCAGTGCAGGCCCCACCCAACGTGCGCCCCGTGCGGATGGGCAGACACAGGAGGGCCTGGCACACCACCCTGGGTGAGGCTCTGAGGGAAGGAGGGGCCTGAAGATCCCCCATGCACCCATGTCCCCCCAGACCCCGAGTCCCTGTCCCACCAGGACCTGGGTCCCTGTTCCTGTCTGGTGGGCTCAAGGGCCAGAGGTGCCCTCCGACCTGATGACCCAGTTTCGAGGCCCCTGTGGGGCACATCTGGGGACCATGGCTGTCCAGAACAAAACAGGCAAGCTGGGATTCTTAGGGTGGAAATGAGGAAATAGCTCTTTGCTGACCACATCCAGGGCCACCAAGGTGAAAATGCTCCCTCCCCGATGGAGGGGACTTCTGTGCCCAAACAGGCCCCTCACCTCCCGTCAGAACCCGGGACTGGCGCCCTGCACTGCCCTCTTCCACCCCAAACGCAGGGCAGGGGTACCCACAGGGCTTGAGGCTCCTGCGCTTGCAGCCTGGCCCAGGCCCCTGCTTTTCAGACACACGGTGGTTCCCTCCCTGCTCCTTCCTGGCAAGATGGATCAAGTGCCCCCGCGTGGAGCCCAGAGGCTGCGCATGTGGGCGCTGCTGGCACTCAGCAGGACGGTGTCCTCCCCCCAGCCCCTCACGCGCCCGCGTGTCAGCCGGTCACACAGTCCCCCTGGCAGTCACCAGGAAGGCACCTCTCCGCAGCCCCCAAGACAGGAAGGCGGCGCTGCTGGGCTGTGCCACCTGCACGCGCGCACCTGTCACCGGGGCAGCCCCACACGTGGCCACGGCACTGGATGCCTTCCTACTGGGGTGCCTACCTCGTGCACACGCGCGTGCCCCGTACCCATAGACTTCCTGCCACACCCTCTCCGCACACGCACCCCACACACATGCCCACGCCTGGCCCCGCCAGATGCAGCCAGCTGGGCTCAGGGCCGGAGGGGCACCGACTCACCTGGGCACCGGCCCTCGCCGCCAGCAGGGTTGCCAGTGGGGTCTGGGTCTCCAGCAGCGGGGTCTCCAGGAGGGTCTGCAGGGTCCATCCTCAAGGCGGCGCAGCTCGGGAAGTGAGGAACTGGCAGGAAGAGACAATCAGACGGTGCCCACACCAAGGGCCCCCCTCTGTGGTCAAGGCGCAGGCGCCCAGGCGCCTCTGGCTCCACCGCCAGCTGGGATCTCGGCTCCGACCTCAGAGGCAGGCTTGCCACGAGGGCCCAGGAGCCAGCCTGGCAAGGAGCTGTCCCGCCCAGCAGGGCGCCTGGCGACGTTCCTTCTCCACGACGCATTGCTCTACATTTACGGAGGTCGTCCTGCTCTCCCTCCTTCCGTCTGTGTCCGTGAAGCCTCATAAAGACCTTGTCCCCAGACACGGGCACTCCTCTGCCTCACGGTGATGCCTGCGTGGCCTGCCGTGGGAGCCCCGCATCCTCACACAGGCGTGGAAGGAGACTCCGTGGCTTCCTTCTCCGAAGTCCCCCCCAGAGGCGACCGCTCCCAGGAGCTCTGTGGGCCACGCCCTGGAACACTTTCAGGCCCACCGTGACAGACCAACCTCAAGGTAAGAATTCACGACCGTACGCGGTGCCGCCCACACGTCCCACACCTCCTACCACAGTTCCGAGTCTCCTGTGGCTCGTATTACAGACGACATGAGCACAGCTACGTAAACACTGTCCACAGCCGAGCCCCGGGTGGACTACGGTTATTTTTCCTTTCTTGTAGAGTTTGTGCCAGACTGCTGCTCTGGCCGGAGGGGGGCACTGAGGCAGCCCGCTCACCACAAACAGCATCAGCCGGACAACACAGTTCAGGCAGCTGATTTCCGGACAACAGGCAACACACGGCTGTGTTTCCCGACAGCGGGACAGAGTCCAAGGAGGGCCCCAGGACGACCGGCTCCCACCAAGGCAATTCCCAGCCAAGACCACTGATCCGGAGCCCAGAGAGCACAGCATCCCGCCAGGCGGAGGAGGTGGCGGTGCATCTGTGGGGCAGACCAGCCTCAGGAGGGGTGTTTGGAGCAGCTGGGAGTGTGTACGAGCCATGCAGGACCCCCACGGCTGCCGGGAAGAGTCGCCTCAGCCCGGGACCTCAGCAGAGACACTAGCGGTCAAGCAGTGCCAGATGTATCAGACTCCAGCGCAGACCACACTGCAGCATCTAGCCAAGACTCCAGAAAGGCCACGCCTCAGTGCTATGCCTAGTGAGCCGCACACTTGACCTGCCCTGCCAAAATCTAAAACCGAGACCCAGAAAAATCCACATTGGGTCACTTTGTAGGTTGAGTCCCACCAAGACAAAGATCCTCCCTCCCAAAATTGTCAAGCCATGCTCACCTGCTCAAGGTAATCAGCTAGGAATTAACTGCCTACTAGAACAAAATTCAACATTCTTCAGAGGATGATAACAGAATCCAGAGTTGCTACAGTGCACCATTCACAATGTTCGGTACATAATAGAAGAATCACAAGATCTGCCAAGAAACAGGAAAATATGGCCCATGATCAAGGAGAAATAAATACAAAAAACAACAAAACAAACCCAGATAGTAGAAACCAACTCCAAATGGCTCAGACATTGGATTGATGAAAGACTGACACAGCTATTCTAAGTGTATGCAATGAATGAACGGAAAACGTGCCCAAAGAGTAAAAGGAAAACATGGTCTTAATGAGTAAACAGACAAGGGAAAGTGGAAGTTACTTGAAACTATGTAAAGGAACCAAATGGTAATTCTCCAATAAAAGGCATAATAGCTGAAATGAAAAACGCACTGACTGGGCTTGACAGTGGACTGGAGATGGCAGATGAATCAGGAGATCTGAAGACATTCCACCGGAAAGTATCCTATCTAAGGAGTGGGGGAGCGAGCAGATGAAAGAACCACCACCCCGCGGGATGTGCTACATTGCCGTCATCAGTAGGACTCGGACAGACTCCAGAACTCTCTCCACATGTTTAAACGATCCCGGAGTCTGTCACTTGTTCTTAAACACACCCCTTCTCAAGCCTCTGTCTTCTGTCTCCGTCTGGACGGCGACTCCCCCGCCCTGTGCCATAGCTGCCACCCTGGACTCCCATTCTTTTCTCTCTCCTGGGGCCTCCTGCATTTCCTGACTCCCAAGTCCTCCCCCTTCCCGGGTTTCCTCCTGTGTCTAGAAGAGCACATCCTCCAGGGTCTCCCTGAGAAGAGCTGCAGAGGAAGCACATTTAGCAGGCCTTTGGTGGCCGGAAGCGTCTTCCCTGGGCACTCGCTCTTGGCTGCGAGAGTGGCTGCGTGGAGCTGTAGAGGAGAAGCTGATGGGGGCTCCTCCACTGTCTTCTCCTCCCGGTGTTGGTGGCACGAGGCCTGCAGCCATCTGACTCCCCACTGCACATGGGACGCTGTCCCCTCCTCCTGAGGGACCCTCTCTTCACAGCATCCAGGGACGTAGAAGGATTGGGGGGCAGAGTCCCTCGGGTACACTCACGCTCTTCAGCGCGGGGACACGTCATACCTTTCCTCGACACTGTCCTGGCCTCCCGCTCTCCGTCATACCCCGGAAGTGCTCTTAGATACTGAACTTCCTGGAAGAACCTCTGTTTTTCTTATCTCTCCTCTTCTCTGTCTTTGGGGGAGATTTCCTGAACTTTATTTTGCAAAATGTTCATTGAATTATTCATCTCTGCTATCAAAATTGTATTAATCGAGTTCTTTCTCCTCTTACCCCAGAGGACCTCATGACTCAGTCTTTGTTTTCATACACATTTTCTGTACCAACGCCCTCTTTCCTGCTTACACAGTGTCTGTCTTTCCTCTCGGAAGCTCTGCTCAAGTGCCCGGAGACTGCTGCTCACATTCGAGAGCGAGGCGCTGGGCATGGGGCCGAGCAGGAGGCTCCTCCGTGTGGGTCCCTGGGGGCCTGGGAAACTGGGCCCAGACGTCTCTCGTCCAGGCCGGTCCGTCAGGAAGAAACGCTTCATCCTCACCAGCAGAAGGGCACTCGGCTGCCACAGCCCAGGCCCCCAGAGGGCAGGCTCTGAGTCCTCCTTGAAACACCCCAGAGACCCTGTTTCCAGTCTGGAGCCTCCCTGGGCTCTGTGGCCGGACCGGCCGCCCCTCCGCCTCAGGCTTCCGCTTTCTCAGGCCGGCACACAGTCACCCTCGGCGTCTGCTTTCCATCTCCTTCCCTTCCCTTTGCCCTTAACCACTTTTGCCTTTAGTAAAAAGGCAAAACTGTCTTTTTTAAATGCCTTTACTGCCAATATAATGGGCCTCAGGTGAGGCTGGGTGAGCATCAGCCACCCTTTCTCCGCGGTTCTCTGGGCGCACAGGCAGCACTCCGCTCACAGGGCTGCTGCGTCTCCACTGCTGTCGCAGCCTTGTCGCAGCCTTGTCGCAGCCGGTGCCTGCACGGTGCCCTTCTCGAAGTCACGCCCCAGCGGCCCCAGGGGTGCGCCCGGCCTGGGCTTCTCACCAGGAAAGAAGGGGAGAGATGGGGTGCGGGAGGGGGCGGCCCCTGCCCATCCAGAGACTGGCCCCGGGGGTGGGGAGATGACTTTCCTAGGGTGGCCAAAGCAAAGCACCACAGACGCGTGGCTTAAACCACAGAAATCTAGTCTCTCCCAGTTCTGGAGGTGGGACATCAAACGCCAGGGGTGGGCAGGCAGGCTCCCCGGGGCCTGGCTCCTGGGTGTGTACGTGGCCGTCTTCTTCCCCACGTCTTCCTTCTGTGCGTGCCCCTGTCCTGACCCCTCTTCCCGGAAGGACACCTGTCAGAGTGATGAGGGCCCGCCTAGTGACTTCATGTCATCTTAATCACCTCTGCAAAGGTGCGGTCTCCAGCTACGATCACATTCCGAGGTGCTGGGGCTTAGGGCTTCCACATATGAATTTTCAGGGGGTCACAATTCAGCCACAACAGGGGGACCAGACACTCACTAGTGCTTCCCCACTCTCTGGCTCTGTGGGGCCGGGCAGAGCGCCCTTGGGCATTAAGGGACCACATCTGGTCTGACTCTCCACCATGCGGGGGCGGGGGGAGGGTTGCCATCCACGCACAGGCGAGAAAAGTGGGTTCACCCAGGACTAAACCTGGGTCTTCTCCCAGCTCCTTCCTTGCACCACGGTTCACTTTCATTTGCTTTTAACTGGCTTTTTATTATTTATAAAGGCAACTATGCATATAGTAGAGTATTTGTAAAATGAAACAGATTTGCAAATTTTGAAGAATTAATGCAGAAGAAAGTCATTAAAAGCTATGGTCAGGTTACGATCACTGCTGGCCGCTGCCCCACCCGTGGGTGGCCGTCTCCCTGCAGAGACATGTGGTCAGGGCCAGCAGCACGTCTGCCCTCTGGGTGCTGGGGGCACAACGGGCCCTCCTGCGGCGACAAGGAGGGACGAGGGCCTTCCGGCAGGTCGGGACCTGTGCGACTTGGCCGCCCCGCTCTGGCGCCGCACGCGGGGCCCAGCGCACTCCCGACACGGGCTTCCGCGCCGCAGGCCCCGCCGCTCATCACAGCAAACCATCCTGCCTCCCACCTAATTCGAGAAGCGGAGGATTCTCGGCAGAAAGGAGACGCTTTAGGGACAGCCCCCACTTTAACGTGGCACAATCATAATTTCTCTTTATTGTGGGTTTCCTCCTGGATTTAGTTCTGAAATCACGAGCTTTCTTACATCACGTTAAAGGGGCTCAAGTCCACAGCCAACGCCAACCGTGGTGACAACCAGAAGACCCTGAGGACTGCAGCAGGCGTGACCAAGCACCCCCGGGGCTGCCCCACAGCAACCAAGACACGGGGACAGCGACGCGTTTCCACAGCACAACCCTCCCTGGGGGTCGTGGCCACCCCTGCACCAGGGGCCCGCGCAGGCGCTCCTGGAGGTCCGCAGCCAGGGCTCTCCATGGGAGGAGCATGGACTGGGGGGCTCTCCTCGTCGATCTACTGGTCCTACACGTAGCAGACATGCCACCCATGTCCCTCACGGCCACTCGGTCACAGTCTCCAACCGTCCACCTGTTTACTGCTGTCCCTTTCCTGGGGGTCCCTGCAAAGCTGGGTGCTGAGGGGGCAGTCTGGTGCCACAAGTCCCCTGGTAGGCTGTGCCCAGGAGACCTCTCAGGCCCCTCTGGTCTCAGGAAGGAGGGTGAGTCAGGCCCAGCACAGGGTCCCTAAGAGGGGAAGGTCCTGGGACCCCCTCTTGGAGGAGGCACTAGAAGTCCTGCCCATTTCTTCCTCTGTTCCTTTCTTCAACCCTGGGTCCACCCTGGGTTAACTTAGAGCAGCCTCCAGGCCTCAGCAGGACCAAGGCCCTGGCCTGGCTTGCTCCATAGTGTCAACACCACTGTTTAAGGTTTCTAGAGCCCTTGACACTTCACAGCATGGGCAGCACATGTCCAGAACAGTCTCCTAGGCAGGGTCCATCCACACCACGCCGCCTCCAAGCAAACATTAACCCTCCACGGGCAGTGTGAGTCCCCGGGCTGGGGTGGGGAGAGGCAGGCACAAGGATGGGGGTGGGGAGGAGTAAAGAGCATGATGTGGGGGTGGGGGTTCTCCCCAGGGTGCAGAGTTCTGGCTCAGCCCCTTCTGTCCACCGTCCACAGACACAGGGCCAAGCACCCACCTGCATGCCCAGGAGCCATCTGGGTGGTTTAAATGAGCCCCAGTGGTGGCCTCCGCCCGTCCTCCTGCTCTGGATCCACTGCAGGAGCTGCTGCCGCCCTGACAGCTGCTGGAAGGGTCTCAAACGGAGGCAGTGGGCTTGCGAATGTGCCCTGTCTAAAGCCCTCCTTCAACCACGCCAGGTCCCCAGGCCATCCTCCTCTCTTTGGCTATCCCCACCCTCGTGTGGCCCGAGGGGCTCCTCTTTAAAAAGGTAGAGCTGGGGCACCTGGGGGGCTCACCCTGTTGAGGATCCCACTCTTGCTTTCGGCTCAGGTCATTATCCCAGGGTCATGGGATGGAGCCCCGCGTTGGGCTTTGCGCTCAATGTGGAGCCTGCTTGGGATTCTCTCTCTCTACCTCTCTGCCCCTCCTTCACTCATTCTACCCCACAACCTCTCAAATACATTTATAAAAAGCTGGAGCCCCCGTCCAATCAGAATTATAATGAAGACTAGCCTCAGTGCAGGGCACAGGTTCCTCTGCCCCCTTCAGGTCAGGTCACCAGAGGAGGGAGCCTGCCCGGCAGTCCAGGTGTGGACTCCTTGTGGTCAGACTCTTCCCACACTGCGTCCAGGACAAACTGCCATGACCCGATGACCTTCTTTGCACTGCAGGCACCCACTTTGCCGGTCAGCCCAGGAAGGAGGCAGGTGACCAAACAGCTCTTTTGAGGGAGGGGCCTTTTTCTAGAGGAGAGACCCCTATGATTCCAAGATTTGCCACAGGCCCTCTTCCCCTTTTCTCTAAGAAGCGGAGCACCCAGCACCTGGCCACCCAGAGGCGGGCAGTGGGCTCTGTTCCAGGCCGGTCCCAGGGCAGGGAGATGGACCCGCACCCTCCTCCTTGGGAAAGGGCCGAGGCCACTGAAACTCAGCTCAGCTCTCACTTCACAACTTTTGTTCTGTTCCCGAGCCCTGGACAAAGTACAGCAACACACTGAAACCCATGTGCTTCTGAGAATGCAAACAGCTGCCAAAGACCAAGTTCAAGTTCACCCACGACAGACTTTTCCAATTGACCGCATTTTAAAGTGGAAAAAAAAAATCTGGAGTCCAAGTCGTCTTTAGCTGGAAATGTGGTTCTAGGTCTGCAACCTACACCCTGACCAGCTCGCCTTCCCACGGCCAGTCGTCCAGGGGCCCACGGGGGCGAGCGCCTCCTGGCAGTTGGGGACTTCTGCTTAAAATGAACAGTCGAAACATGCAACTCATTTAAGCACTGTGATTTTTTCCTGAAAGGCGGCTGACCTGCGCCAAGCTCTTGCTGGGTTCCCTGCAGCACGATGACACCCACCTCCAAGAGCCCACTCACTCCAGAGGCTGCTGCTCCCGGGCCCCTGCTCGGCACCTGAGCGGGGAGCCCCTGGCCCAGCAGGAGGGCGCGGGCCAGCCGGCCTCCTCCTGACAGCTGGCCCAGGACGCCTACCTGACAGCGCACAGGCCAGCCAGGCCCCGGCAGATGTGACCCAGGATACAGGAACCCTCGTGTGACATGGAGCCAGACAGCCAGCAGGGGGAGCCCTCAGCCCAGCATTCTGCGCCAGCAGAGCACCTGGCAGGGTGGGGGGGGGGGGCGATAGCTGGAAGCAGTTGGAGGCGGAGGGGGGGTGGCGGTGGTGGCAGGGGGAGGCGCCTCTGCCTGTGAGCACACTGCTTTAGCTACTGCTTTATTTACCCCCCCAGCAGGAGGGACTCGGCCAAGGACAAACTGAGGCACCCTGAGCCCTCCCTTTTCTCCAAGGGGCTTCCATTCTAAGCAGTGCCTGGCAACTTTCTCCTTTTTCTCTGTAAAGTAACCTTCCTCTCCTTTGTTCTCCAGACTTGCCTGTGGCTTTGCCACGGCTTGCTCGTCCCCATCGCAAAGCCTCTGCCCATTTTGCTGGTGAAACAACTGGCTGGGTGACCGCCAGGGTCAGTGTAAGCCCCGCCCGGCGTCCGCTGTAGGGTCGGGTGCTCCAGGGCGCCCCGACCACGCTGCCCCTCGCCAGGCCCCGGCCGCCCTCCCGGCGGTGCCGCCTCCTGCAGACAGCGCCCCCCCCCCGCATCCTGCACGGCGCAGGCCAGGGCCCCGGCCCTGCTGTGCGGTGAGGCGGGCAGCCTGGGGTGAGCGAAGGCATGGGAACCACAGGGTGAGGGCTGCAGACACATGCACAGCCCTGGCTGGGACCTGGCTGTCTCGTCCCCTCCACAGGAGGGACAGCCGCGCAGGGCCCTGGCTTGCTCTGAGACGGGCTGGGAGGCACCTTCTTCCAGCCGGTGGTCTCTGCATAGAGGCCACATGGGTGGGAGGAGGGCAGCAGCCAAGCCTGAGTCCTGGCGGGAAGCCCCGAGGACCAGGCTCCTGGCCAGGACAGGACAGCATGGAGCAGACACTTCACGGGGTCTCTTGACCTGAAGCTGGCCTGCAAATAACCCAGAGAGGTGGAAATGAAAGGAAAAGGGCAGGAGTTAAAAGAACCCAAAAGAACCTCTAGTACTGGCTGAGGGTCCAACACAGCTGCCTGGGACCCGGGTTTGAGCCTTTTGCCTGTCTGTCCATCCATCCCCGGAGAACAAGGCCAGGGCGCTTCCTGTGGCCGCAGAGCACACAGTTTCCTCCACACTGCGGTCACTGAAGCAACCTTTAAACAGGTCACCAAAGCCTTCTCGTGTGGGCGCCAAGTCATGCTTCCTTCACCACTGTCCTCTGAGGCTTTCTGCAAATAGGGGGCACCGGCTGTGTGACCCCCTCTCCAGACGAGCCCTGCGCCCTTCGTCACAGGGGTGGCTGAAGCCGAGGAGGGGTGACCAGGGGGTGCCAGAGCCCTTGGTTCCTCCTGGGGCCGCCCATAGTGCCCAGCCCTCCGCACGCACCCAGCCTTCCTGAGCCCCGCGGATGGCAGCCAGCTCCTGTGGTGCCCACAAGACGTGCGGCAGGAATGCCGTGGAGCCAGGTTAAAGGGTCATCAGCTGGCACCAGCCTTGGAGCCCCCGAAGCGGTCACCTTCACGGGGGAGGCCCTTGAGGCCTGGAGTCCCTGTCCCCCTCAGCCCTGCACTGACCCCCCCCTCCCACCACCCAACAAGTCAGCCATGCAAAATGTACCCGGGGTAATAGCATAAAATGTCTCAGTGCTGATCCTTTATATCGATGACAGGTGGGGACGGAGATACTCAGGGGACTCTGGAGTTAGAAAATGAAAATTAACTTTATCTCCTGGGGCGCCTGGGTAGCTCAGGTGGCTAAGCGTCCGCCTCCAGCTCAGGTCATGACCTCAGGTTCATGGGTTCAAGTCCCACATTAGTGCACAGAGTTTACTTCGGATCCTCTGGCCCCCTTTCTCTGTCTCTCCTGCACTCAGGCTCTCCCAAAAATAAACATTTAGAAACATTAACTTGCCCCCCCCTTTAACGTTTTTTTAACATAAGCTGTATGCCCAACCAGAGGCTTGAACTCACGAACTCGAGATCAAGAGACATATGCTCTACCAACTGAGCCGGCCAGCTCCCCGTACTAGAGAAGTTTCAAGCACATGTGTGGTTCCCATACTTCTGCCGGGCACGCTGGGCACCTGGGCAAGCAGCCCGCCAAACAAGAGGGGCCCTGGGGGTGCCTGGCCGCCTCCCCAGCAGAGATGGGGTGTCTGGGACCACAGGGACCACTCTGCACAACAGCACTGGGGAGTCACCCTGCTGTCCCCCAATTCCAAATGCAGCGGGCCGGGGGTTGCCACCCCACACACATTTGGGTGCGCAGCCTGGACCCTGAACACGGGCCACTCAGGCCTCTTTGGTTAAAGGAGAATACAATTTTGAAAGTGTTTCAATTCGGTTTCAAACGGAATCAAATGTCTGGGCACACAGCTCAGTGATTTTTAAGTTGTTTTATTGATGTAATACACATACAATGAAGTCTACCCCCTTAAAGTGCAGGACTCCATGTTCCGGGACACTCAGGCGTGAGAGGCCCCAGCCACCTGACGGCAGTGCGTCTCAGCGCCCCAGAAAGAGCGGCCGTCAGCACTGGCTCCCCATCGGCCCTCTTTGGCAACCACAAGCCCACTTTTTGTCTCCCGGGATCCGCCTGTCTCAGACGCCCCCAGAAATGGGACCGTTCGGCGGGCGGCCCTCCGTGTCTGGCTCCCATCGGCCAGTGGCTGTTCGTGGGCTCACCGCAAGCACTGTGTACTTTTCCTTTCCGTGGCTGAGTCACACTCCACAGCACAGACGGGCCACACGCCTCTGCCAGTGGACATCTGGGCCACTTCTGCCCCGTGGCCGCTGCGGGCACTTGTGCACGGGCGTTTCACGTGGTGGCATGCGGTCACTTCCCCGGGCGTGGGGCCGCCGGGCTGCGCCCACCACGCGGGGCGGCCCCACGCCCGCACAGCCTCGCCAACACTCGTCGGTGTCTATTTTGTCCATCCTGGTGGGCGTGGCTTTTGACTTGCTGGTTTAACTTAAGAGCTGTTCCTCTCTTTAAAAATAAGATTACGAACTTGAAATACATGAAAATAACTTTTCAGAGATCCTGTGAGGGGCACGGATGGGACCGCGGGCGTGCGCCTCTCCAGGGCCGCCGTGGGCGTGCTCACACCGCTCTTTCTGCACACTCACCCCCGCGTGCACATTGCCAAGGGCCGCTCCGGTGACCCGAGCCGGGCTCAGGCCTGCGTCTGCAGCTCAGGGAGGAACCAGGGCCTCACGAGGAGAAGCTCCTCGGGGACCCTTCCCCACGGGGTACAGGCCACAGCTGGGCCGGGGGGGTGGGCAGAGGGCAGAAACCACTCGCCCCACAGCTGAGCTGGGCCCTCCGCTCCAGGCCTGCGCCGTGAGGGCCTCCTACCATCCAACAATGACGCAGAAGTCCTGGGAATGATGAACGGCTCCTTAAAAAGGACACTGCACAAAAACACTTACTGTCGTGGGAAAGAAGTCCTCAAGTGTGTCCTGTCACTGTACCCAAGGGGTGGCATCTTCACTACAGCGTGTGCCGAGGACAGCCCGGCCTCGTCGGCGCGAGGACCTGAGGGCAGGCAGGCCCCGGGGGCGGCCCCTGCCAGCTCTCTGAACAGGGACGCCGTCGTCTGCCAGCGTCATTTGTCCCGGAAACACGCCTGTGGTCCAGAGCACTTGCATATCAGAGCGAATTTTCCCATAAGAAATAATGGAAACTCAGATGATTCGTTCCACCACCCAAAAATATCCCTATAAAATGATCACAATACTGTGACCTAATTTAAAATCAATACAAGACAGAAAGGAAAACAAACAGATCGCCCGGCACTTACCTTTGAACGCCTCTGCGGCCGCGGTGAGGGAGGCGGGCGGGAGGCGGCTACTGCGCAGGGCGGCCCTCCCGCTCGCCGACGGGGTCACGGCGGTCTGCTGCCTCCGGGGGGTCTTTTGCTTTTCGTGCCGCTTTCACAGGAAACCCATCCCGTGACGCTTGCTTCTGCGTCCGCCGGAGGACGTCGCGGAAATGGGACATCGCGGTCTCGTTAAGCAGATGCACCGCTCGTGCTGCCACAGCCTTATGCGGGTGGTGCTTTTCTACAAATTTTTGCACTGTTTCCCACATTTTAAACATCTCCCTGATCTCATCTGGATCGAGGGCCGCCGCCGCCGCCGAGGTCTCCATGACCGGCCGCCCCTGCTCGCAGTGCAGCTCCATCGGCTCACCGGCGGCCGGCTCCTGGACGTCGTGCACTCTCCCCTCCGGCCCCGTGCTCTTCCCCAAGGACGTGGTTTCGTCGACGGCTGGCGGCGGCTGCTCCCGAGCAAGCCCCTCTAGGTCACGCCCAAGAACGCAATCGGGCCACAGTTTTCTCCAGGCAGAATTGAGGGTCCGCTGGGTGACCCCGTCCCAGGCCTTGTCGATGATCCTGAGGCAGCTCACGATGTGGAAATGACTTTTCCAAAACTCTCGTGGGGTGAGGCCTGTTCCTTCGGTCACCTCAAAGCATCGCTGAAGTAGTGCTTTGGTGTAAAGCTTTTTAAAGTTCGAAATGACCTGCTGACCCATGGGCTGGAGGATTGGAGCCGTGTTGGGAGGAAGGAACTTGACCTTAAGGAACTCGAACTCCTCCAGCAGGTCATCCTCAAAGCCTGGAGGATGTGCAGGGGCACTACCCATCACCAGCAAGGCCTTGAGCGGCAGACTCCTCTCTAAAAGGTATTTCTTCACTGCAGGACCGAAGACCTCATTGATCCACTCCACGAACAAGACACGAGTGACCCACGCCTGGCTGTTGGACCTCCACAGCACATTTAACTGGCTCTTCTGCACTTGGCACTTCTTGAAGGCTCGGGGATTCTCGGAATGATGCACGAGCAGGGGCTTGACTTTGAAATCCCCGCTTGCGTTAGCACAAAACAAGAGGCTGAGACGGTCTTTCAGGGGCTTGTGACCGGGCGCCGCGCTCTCTTCTTCTGTGACGTACGTCCTCTTTGGCATCTCTCTCCAGAAAAGTCCTGTCTCATCACAGTTGAAAACTTGCTCCGGCAGGTAACCCTCAGAAGCCATGAGCTCCTGGAACTCGGCAGCGAACGCCTCCGCTGCCGTGGCGTCCGAGCTCACGGCCTCTCTGTGCCTGGCGACACTGCGGATGCCACTTCTCCTCTTGAAGTTATCGAACCAGCCCCTGCTGGCCTTGAAGCCTTCTTCGCGCTCTGCCGACGCGCGCGGCAGCTTACTGACGAGGTCGGCATACAAGGCCTTCGCCTTCTCGCAGATGAAGTTCTCGGTCACGGTGTCACCTGCCAGCCGCTTCTCGTTGATCCAAACCAGAAGCAACTTTTCCACATCTTCCAGAACACGTGGGCGTTGCTTTGAAATTCTCGTGACTCCTTTTGCTGCGTCCAGCCCCCTTATTTCCTCTTTCCTCTTTAAGATTGTGCAAATAGTCGACGTCGACTTCTTGTAAAATCTTGCGATTTCGGCCACTCGCATCCCTCGTTCATACTTCTCGATCATTTCCTTCTTAACCTCTACCGTAATCATCTCCTTCTTCTTACCGCCTTTCTTCCCAGCCTTTTTCTGCATGGGGGCCATTGAGCACGTCCACACCGATGCTGACTACGGTACAGTGTCAATAAGCTGTCATAGACTGTATTTAATGGAACTGGCAATGAGGCAGCAGAGGAAAGGGTCTAGATCTGCAGGCAGCCTGACCTAGAACGAAGCAAAGCATTCCTAAGCTCACTCTCATGGAAAAGCAAAGGACTGTCCACAGGTGCTTTGAAATGACAAAAAATACACAAGTGCCAGTTGTGGGCACCTTCCAATGTTCTGAAAAATCACTGATTTCTGCCAAATGCCACAGCCTGAGATCAAACATCCATGCAGAGGAGACAGACACAGTCCCACAGAGGGAGGGCGGGGGGGGGGGGGCAGTGTCGGTGTGACCCTGTGACGTCGGCGTCACCTACTACTCCTGTTGCAAGGCATCACTCGTTTACCAAGTTACAGTTTATTAGAAACATTTGCTTGTCTTGTGGAACACTTGCAGAACAAGTTACAATCCAAGAATTTACCATATTTTCAATTTTAATTTTTTTCTAATTGCTGAATATTCTACAGTGAACCCACTCTACTTCGTAGTCACAGAAAAAAAGAAAACCACAAACAATAGTTTAGAAGTTAAAATAAACGATAAGGGAATCTTAGCTGCAGAAAGGAGACCGGGCCGCCGGTTCCTCCTCCCTGAGCCCCCCCCACAGGCCGCAAGGGAGGTGGCCACTTCCCACAGGACACCGGTCCCCCCCACCGCCCAGCCCTGCCTCACGGCTTTAAGCCCCCGTCACCACTTGTCTACCGCTGCCCGACAGATGGGCCCGGGCGCAGCGGCTCAGAACAGAAACACGGCCCGTCCTGCGCCGTCGGGGGCCAGGGACGTGCGGCCGCCTGGCGGGGCGGTCCTGTGCGAGGGCCTCTGGCGGTCGCAGCCGGAACTGGGCAGGGGCCGCGCTGTCCAAGGCGCGGCGCCTGGCGGGGACTTCGCGGCCCGCGGGGTCTCTGATGCTCACCGCCTGTTCTGATTTTCGGTTTCTTCCCAGATCTTTCGGATACGGCATCGGTTCCTCAAGGTCTTCTCGCTGACGACCACGAGGTCGGTGTGGACGGGGCACGCCTGTGGGTCTCTCCTTTCATGAAGCCTGAGCGTTACTTCACTTCAGTTTTTCCTCAATTTTATCAGAAATTTATTTCATTTTTTTAACTAGTTTTTGGTCTTACTAATTTTATTTTTTTAATTGAGACACTGACTTCAGTTTTAAGTTATTTATTTTTAGGTCATCTCTACGCCCAGCACGCGGCTTGAACGCACAACCCCGAGACACGGCCTCACACACGCCGCCCGCTGAGCCGGCTGGGTGCCCGGTCTTACCAATTTGTACTTTCCGATTTAATTAATTCAGCTTTTCTCTTAATTTTAATTCCCTCTTCTTCCTTTTGGTTTCTCCCCCCCCTTTTTTTTTTACTTTCATGGGCATGATTTCCTTTCTCTTCGACTCAATATGGCCTCCTTGGATTTGCCTTTTCCTCCTAACGGCCCACAGATGTGCTGCCTCCTTCTGACCCCCCCATGCTGCGGTGCTGGGACCCCCTCGGACCCGCCCCTCGTCCTTGGAACGCAGACTCAGCCCTGCCGGGGTCCAGGCGTCATCAGCCGGCTCACTCACCCACTTTCTGCACCATAAACTCTTCCTCGCAGGCCGTTTTATCAGAGTCGCAGGGTGTGATGTGAGCATGCGGTCGGGCCCAAGGCTCTGGGCCTTGCCCCTTTGCCACTCCCCCCGCAGAGAGCAGCCTCGCGGTGGCCACGGTGCAGGGGCCCCCAGAGCTGTGAGGCGCTCTCGTGTCCGGTCCGGCCCCGACGCCCATTTTGAAGGGCTGTGTGCAGAAATTAGCTCGCAGACGGGTGGCAGCTCCCCCTACGTTTGAAACCACGAGTAACCGGCGCTGGCTCCGGGCCGAGAGCGGAGGGGCGAGTGAGGGCGCGTCAGGTGCTGCGGGCCCAGGCCGCCCGCCGCCCGGAGGGTGAGCCCTGCCCACCGGGGGCCCTGCAGGGGCGTCTGGCGTGCTCCCTGCTCTGCAGCCTCGATCCTGAGCCTGGAAGGAGAGGACTCTCGAGCCGCTTGCTGCTGGCGCGGCCCCGGCGCAGGCAGTCTTGCCCCCCTGCACCTGCCTGAGCTCTGCCTTCCTCCTCAGCACATCCTGCGGGTGGAGGGCGAGGTCCCGGCTGAAGCGGCGGGTCTGAGGACCAGCGTGCCCTGCGGCTGGCGCCTCCGTGCTGAACCCCGGGGAAGGCGCCCCATGACCCTGAATGACAGACGCAGCCCCAGGAAGGGCCGGGTCTCAGGACACTGATCTCCAACACCACGCATTTCAATCACACCAAGACTATTTTTATTTCCCGAGAGAATAATCTTATTTTATTTCATTTATTCTTGGAAAGTGCTCATTTCTTTTAAAGGAAAAAAACCCCCACCAACCCAACTTCTTTGTATTGGGCTAAAACCAACTCCTGCCCGTTTCCTTGACATCTGTGCCCCATGATTAACCACAGACACGTACTGCACTCCTCTGAAAATAAGTTCCAGCGCTATGCTGAACCCTGCGTCATGCACTTACCTCAGGAGATGGTTCCGTTTTCTGGACCCTTCAACCGCCGCACGACCTCAGCGGGTCTGCCCGTGGAGCTGACGGGGAGGTGGCACGAGGCAGCGGGAGCCTGGACGGCCACCCCTGAGGCCACAGCCACTGCACGTCTGGGGAGGGCGCTGGGGCCCCTGTGAAGGCCAGCTTCGGCTCGGTCCTCGGGCCACGGCTGCTCCGAATGCTGAAGTACCTGCTTGGGAACAGATTTTAGCTCAGATGTAAGGAGTTTTCTAAAGAACATGTGAGCAGCTGAGTCCCAGGGCTGGAAGCGCGTCAGGCTCAGTGATCACTCCAGCTTTCGGAGCCTCCGTGAGACAGAGAAACCTGTGCTTGAAACCTTCTTTAAAAATTGTTTTAAATTAAGCATTTGTTTTGAGATCATTGGAGATATACATGCACTTTTGAGAGATAATAAAGAGACATCTCATATACCCTTTATCCTGCTTTCAAGACATTACCACAGTCAAAATCATGAGTGACTGATGCCGACCCTGTCAGGATCCAGAACGTTCCATCCCGCAGGACCCCCCAGTGTCGCCCTTTGAGTGCCACCCCCATGCCATTAATCTGTTAGTGGCCCCGAGCAATCACTAATCTCTCCGTTTAATTTGTCATTTCTAGAAACATATACAAACGGAATCAAAGTATACGATCTTTTCCCGCCTGGCATGCCCAGAGCCCCCCAGCTCTGTGTGCCCACCGCCCGTCCCTCATCCACGTGTGGGTGTGCGTCTGCCTAACCATTTGCCCCCTGGAGGACAGCTAGGTTGTTTCCAGGGTGGGGCTCTATGAACAGAGTTGCAGGGAGCATTAGGGTACAGTGACAGGCACAGGGATGGGCCTTTTTTCATCTTTTTACAATGAAAATAGAGAAGTGGATAAAAGAGTGGATGCAGCAGGTGCCCTAATGGTCATTCAAACAGAGGGACAATGAGGAGCGAGTACACAGAAAGGCCAGGACAGAACCCAGGGGAGGCAGGAGGGGCAGCCGTGGGGCTTGGGGGACCTGGAGGGGGCCATGTCCCTGAGGCCAGGCACTGAGTGGGGAGGATGAGCCACACCCAAGAAGAAGGTTACTAGTGACCCTGACCCTGACAGGTCTTCGGGTAAAGCGATGGCAGGAAGGCCACCCAGAGCTGGCGTGGGAGCAGCACGAAGGGAAAGGGAGACAGAGCTGCAGCCCACCTCCAGGCCGGCAGGGCAGGGAGACTCAGCCCCCACTGGGGAGGAAGCAGGTCCTCAGGGGCACAGGTGCCTCCCTGGGTGCGCCACAGGCAGTGCCACCACAGCCCTGCCAGGCCAGGACTCGGCACTCCCGCTCCTCAGGTAAGGTCTGCAGGGTCCGAGAGCTGAACCAGGACCCCCGAGGGAGGGAGGACGGCCAACGTGGAAGGCGTCAGGTCCCTGGGTTACAGCTGAGCTCCACGTTCTGACAGCCAGCCAGGACGCAAGCCTGCTCTGGCCCCGTGAGGCGCGTGGGGGACAGGGTGTTCCCTTGTGTGAATGAAAGGACAGAGCACTTCTGGGGGCTGCGCTGTGACGGTCCATTTCGCATCAAGCTGGCAAAGCCTCGGTGTCCACATGTTTGACCAATCACAGTCACATGTTGCCGTGAAAGCATTTTCTACATGAAATTAACAGTTACAACAGCAGAGTGTCCTAAAGCAGATGCCGTCCCTAACGTGGGTGGGCGTCCTCCAGACAGGTGAAGGCCTTCAGAGACCAAAGGCAGGTCCTCAGAGGAGGGAAATCTGCCTCCAGACTCAAGCTTCCGCATGAGCTCTTCCCTGGCTCTCCCGCAGATTTTGAATTTTCCAGCCCCCAAAGCTGCTTAAAGCCAATCCATCTGTCCCTCTCTGCACACGCTGGTTGTTGTTTCTCTGACACAGGTGGGAAGGACGTGACAGCAGGTAAGGCATGGACGGGAGCGTCAGTAGGGACGTGTGCACGGAGAGGCTGGGGCCTCTGCTGGGAGAGGCTCCTGGCCCTGGACGGCAAGCGCATCTGGCTCCAAGGCCTCCACTTTCTAGAGAAGGAGGCTGTGCAAGGGACAGACTGGGGAGGGCAGCTGGGGCCGGGACAAGGAGCACAGGACTGACGGTCCCCATAAGACTCACTGGCACATCACCACGACCTGCCTTCCCACGAGTGAGACTCGGCGCTTCCCCCACTGAGGGCCTCAGTCTCCCCCCGAAGGTGAGCGCGGGCCGATGCCGTGGGAGACCCCAGACCACTGCGGCCCGCCCCCCGCGGCTCTCCCCTCCCCGCAGAGCGGGAACGACGACGGCTTCGCTCCTCGCAGACGCGGCCCGCAGGCTGGCTGGGGAGGGCGACAGCGGAGGGGGAACCCCCTCAAGGCCTGCCGAGCCGCCCGCTGGGCCACAGCCCCGCTCGGCCCTGCCCTGCCTCCTGGCGCCCCTGCAGACCCCGGGCCCGCCGCAC
>NC_043712.1:486259-516201 GCF_006229205.1 Suricata suricatta | reverse complement strand
GAGCCCGCGGGGCCCGCCCGGAACCCTGGCCCGGCCAGCTTTCCCCGGAGCACCGAGACCCACACCGCCGGGGGACCGGGGGCCTCCCTACGCAAACTGGGGGAACTCCAGGCGGAAGTCCGGTGGGGCGCGGCAGAAGCGGGAGGGGCGGGACCGGATGCGGAGGGGCGGTCCCTGGTGGGGGCGGGACCGTGGGCGGGGCTGGTTTGGCGAGGGGCGGAGCCGCTCCGCCGCGGGAGGGGCGCGCTGGGCAGCAGGAGGCGTCGCGCACCTGCGGCTCGTGGACTCGGCGAGTTCCCAGCGCCTCATTCCACGCGGATTCTCTGCGGGCCTCGGAGTGGGGGCCCCACATCCCCTCGCCAGTCTCTTGACCCTGAACCCCTGCTCCGCGGCCCTCGGCCTGCAGTCGTCCCGCCAGACCCCTCGCAGGACCCCCCACTGCCGCCGCCCGCCGCGCCCGCCGCGCTCCGTCCCGGAAGCTCGGACTTCCGTCGCACGGTCGGACGAGTGTCCACCCCGCCATGCCCTCTCTCGGGGACCTGCTGCGGGACTGGCACCAGGGCGCGCAGGCCGTAGCGCGAGGGGACTGGGACTGCGCCCTGCGCCTCTTCTCGGGCGACCCGGATCCGTCCGCCAAGATGTGCTTCAACATGGGCTGCGTGCACCTGCTGGCCGGGGACCCGGAGGCCGCGCTGCGGGTGAGCCAGGGGCCTGGCAGCCGGCCGCCCCCAGGGTCGGTCGCAGAGACCCTAACTCTTGGGGAGGCTGTTCTCTGGTCTTGGAGAACCTTACTTACTGTGCGCCCGGGTCAAGGAGTGGAGCGATAAAGACCCAGCTGCAGGGGTGAGCCCGGGGTCCCCTCGCCCTTCTTCCTGATGGTCATCTGGGGGTAACCCCCCAGCGTTCTGCCTCAATGAACGCCTGAAGCAGGTGGGAACTGTGTGGTCGGGGGATCCCACCTTGAACTGAGTCTGGGCCTTGATGGAGCCAGGGTCCTTCACCACCTCCACTAGGAGATGACCATGTGCCACGCTCCCCAGGCAAAGGGAAAGGCTGGGGTGCTGCTGGCTCAGGTGCTCACTGTGCTAACATATCTGGAAGTAGGCTGGAGGCTGGGTCCTGCGTGGAGGGGGCTTGCCTGCTTCCCAAGGTGTGGAGCTTAGAGCAGGGGCCTTCATCAGATGCCTGTGACAGTGGCAAGCATGGAGGTCTGTCTCGTCTGATCCTAGTACTCCTCTGTTCCCCAAACAGAACCAAGAGCCCAAAAGTGCACACGGGCACACACACACCTGCCTCTCCGGAGGGGTCAGCACTAAGCCGCTCTCTGCCTTTTAAATGCTTTGTGCTCTTTACAGTGATGATTATTCCACAAAACCCCAGCAGCACCGTCCTCAGTGCTCTGGTCGCCACATCGCTCCAACAGAAAGAACCAGTCCTGCAGTGGCTGAGACCGTCAGTGACAGCTCCCTGGAACATGGCACAAAGGAAAAGAGAATTAGGTGTTGCAGGGGAGCGTCCATGTCAATATCCCGCAAAAACTTCACTGCAGGAGTTGGGGGGGGGGACTGGGCAAATCTTACAAGGGACCTCCTCTGTCGTTTCTTGCATCTGCATACAAATCTACAATCCTCAGAAACAATTTCAGTTTTAAAATGTTACCTGAGAAAGGGAATCCAATCGCTGACAGCAGGTGGTTCAACGGCAAATGGCAGGTGTAAGGTCAACCCAGGTGTCACGCATTCATAAACTTGTGAGGGAGGACTGTGCAAAGTCAGTAAAATCAAGTAACAAAAGCATGGGCACATTACCTGGAAACATGGAGATTTGCAAGCAGATGGAATGGCTGCAATTAACAAAACCGGCTCTGGGGAGCAGGGCAGGGTGAGGAGGGACGAAGAGGACTGTGGTCTGTTGATAGGAGCCTATGGGAGCCTGATCTGTTTGCTGTTCGCGGCAGGGTGGCCGCGAGTGGACTTCTTGGCACCAAGTGCCCCTACATCAGTGCCTTTGCACATCCTTCAACCTTAGGTCAAATCCAGTGCTGCAGCAAGCCCCCCACCCCGATTTGGCCAGATCGGAAGAGCGCGCTGCCCCTCCTATTGCCTGCGTTTAACGGGAGGCCACTGTCCTCGTTAGGAACAGACAACACCATTTCTGAGCGAGGTTGAAGGGAGGGCCGCGCGGCACACACACACTAAGACTTTGGGTTCTTTCTGATTCTCATAGATAAGGAGTGTGTCTTTTTGTGTGACCTTTCGGAAATAGGATTTTAAAAAGACAAAAGTCGTGCATAACTGCACCCCCCAGAGGGAGCTATTATTAACATGCCACAGTGCTCCCTCTGTCGTCTCCCCTTGGCCTCATGGCGGACACACTGGATTGTGACTGTGCTCTTTGCACCTCCCGGGCTCAGGCTGCTTTAAGGTGTGCCACTGAGGGAAACTGAATGGTGACGCCACGCGCCCAGGCTGTCGTGGGACCCGGTGGGGTTCCTTGGCCCTCGTCACCAGTCATCCGTCTGGACTGTGCGATCCATGGGCATTTTTGTCCCCAGGCATTTGACCAGGCAGTGACCAAGGACACCTGCATGGCTGTTGGCTTCTTCCAGCGAGGAGTGGCCAGCTTCCAACTGGAAAGGTGAGCACAGAGGTGCCTTGTTTCTTCTCTGATGGCCCTTTGTCTCCACAAAGTTCATTCTTGTGCTCCCCGCCTCCTCCCCGTCGGGCACCTGCTCTTGCTCACCCGTCTCCGTAGCTTCAGGGAAGCCTGGAAGAGGGCGCTGGAGGGGGCTGCGGGGCAGAGCCGCACGGCGAGCCTTGTCTCTACGGCTACGTTCGCAGGGCACTTTCACGGGCATTCCCTCCATTGTCCCTCACCACGTTTTGGCTGTGGCAGGGATGGTGTGATTACACCCGTTCTGCAGATGAGGAAACAGCGCAGAGTGCAGGAATGGTGTATCCCAAGACACAGACGAGGTTGGGGTCCTCCGTGCTCACCTGGGCTCTTTGCCCAGAGGAGGAAACACCCTGCAGGACAGGCCTGGCTTCCTCCAACCCCACTTAGCCCGCAGGACATGCTTCTCAGCAGGCCCCATGCCAGGCAGGCAGGCTCTGGCTGCAAACTCCTCTTCTCATGGGTCTGGGAGCCTCTCTGGAGGAGATGGGGATTGTAGTGGAGGCCACAGAGCTTCGGGAGTCTCTGCAGCAGAACGCCTGCAGGGGTTGAGGGTCCTGTGAAGCAGGTAGGAAATGCCCAGGGCACCCTGCGTAGCCAGGGTTGAAAGAGGGTCTGGGGTACAGACAGGGGCCCCAGGCAGTGGAGTTCCCAGGAATTGGAGCTGCATCGGAGCTGGCATCACCTCACACCCCAGATGTGGTGCCCCCCATGCCCCTCGCAGCCATGTTGGTCCTTGACCTTCATAGTGGGACTCGAGGGCCTGTCATGTGCTGAGGCCTGGGTGGTCACCACTGCCCCCCAGCAGGTGTCCCTAGGGCTGTGGGGGTGGGGAGGCTGGGGCAGGGCTTGGCTCCTTTCTCTTCGGCCACTGAGGTCCCCCTCACTGCTCCCCCGCCCTCCCCAGGTTCCAGGAGGCCCTGTCTGACTTCCGGCTGGCCCTGGTACAGCTGAGGGAGAACACCACCATCGACTACACCCAGCTGGGCCTGCGGTTCAGGCTGCATGCCTGGGAGGTGAGCTCGCACCAGGAGGCACGGCCCACTGGGGGCTCTGGGGGCGCTCTCCGCTGGGGGCCCAGGTGCCCTTCAGGCCCCGTCCTCTGGGTTCCGCGTCTTGTTACTGTCACTTGTTACTTGTTAATGGCGGGCGTGTGGACTGACTGGCCCCCTCTGGCCACTCTTTCATCCTGAGGAAGTGCAGGGGTGGAGGAGGTGGGAGGCCCCAGGAGTGCTTTGTGGGCCAGAGGGGCAGGGGTGGGGCAGAGAGCAGACAGGTCAGGAGGCAGCCCAGCTTGGCTCTCTGGTGCCCGACAAGGGAGGGGAGTGGAGCGGACGCCCCAGCGCTCCCGGAAACCGGCCGCCGTGGAGCCTTCTCCCAACAGGCTGTGTCACAATGAACAAATCGTGGGAAAGCCCCGCGGGGGGGGGTCCCCTGGCCCAGGGCACTGAACAGGGCGGGGCGGGGCGGGGGGCGGTGTTGGCCTGGCAGTGACCCCCACCAGGCCTTGTCACAGCATCCCCAGAGGGTGGCCAGCTGGGCTCTGGGGTGTGGTGTCACCGGCCAGGCCGTGGGGACAGAGGGCCGCGCAGCCAGAGTGTGTCCGCTTCTCTGCGCGTTGGGCCGAGTTGGGGGAGCCTTGCCGTCCCCGCAGCGGCAGAGGCTCAGCGCGGAGGGGCGGCTCCCAGGCCCACCAGGCGACTTTGCTTCTGCTCTCAGCATGTCCGGCTGGCAACAGCCTTAACTCAGCCCGAACCTGTCTGCCAAATGGGGGTGGGGACGGGGACGAGACCCGGGACTCATGCCCTGACAGAGCAGCACGCAGATGAAGCGGCCGCAAAAGGGGTCTGGCAGGGAGGATGCTTCCCCAGCCCAGAAACCTGCCCTGGATTTTCGGAGCAGAGAGGCTTCAGAGCGGATGGACTGCTCCAGAGAAGGGGAGTGGAGGGGGGAAGGGGGAGGGCGGGGAGGCCAGGCCGGAGGTCTGATCTAGGAGTGGGACCTGGGAGGAGACTGGAGCTGGAGCTAGATGGTGGCACCGAGGGCGAGGCCAGGAGAGGGGGTGGGACTGGGGGCAAAGGTGAGCAAGGGTCGGGGAGGGGGAGCTTGAGACCCTAAGGCTGCTCTGGGAGTGGGACTGAGTGCGGGAGGGGCTGTCCCCTCCCACCTCACTCTCAGGTGCTCTTCAACTTGGGGGCGGCACAGTGCCGCCTGGGACTCTGGGCCGAGGCCACCCGCAGCCTGGAGGAGGCCCTCTCCAAGGGGCCAGAACGGGCCCACCACGACCTGCGCACTGCTCTGGACCAAGTGCAGGTGAAGGGTCAGGTGGGGAGAGCAGGTCGTCCCTGCACCTTGGCGCTGTTGGTCCCATAGCCCCCCGTCCAGGGTTCGTATCTGTACAGGCCCCCCAAGACTTTCTAGAGGGAGGTGGCCCATGGGCTCGGGTGCAGGGGCTGGGGAAGGACTTCCCGTGGCCTGTGACAAATGGGTGGGGGTCCCCTTAGGCCACCGCCCTGGGCAGCTGCTCAGATCTGCATTGGCCGGACCCCCTCCAGAAACAGGTGCACCTGCAGCCTCGGCAAGTCCCCAGGGGGGAGGTCTTCCGGCCCCACAGGCGGCACCTGGAGCTCCTGGAGCCAGTGGATTTCCTGGGCAAGGCCAAGGTAAGGGGGCGGCGTCTCACGTCTGGGCCAGGTGCTCAGGGGCCAGCCCCAGCCAGCCAGCTGGGAGCGACAGGCTGCAGACAGACTGGAGGTCAGGGGCAGTGTCTCCAGGTGCAGTTTACACATCCTGGGCTCTTGGAACCAGGAGATAGAAGCCACCAGAGGTTGGTTCCAGAGGAGGGAGCGCATGGCTTTTTTATGGGGATTCCCAAGGCTCCCCTGCCTGCCTTCATCTCAGCCACCATTTCTGGCCTCAGAATGTCCTTGTTTTTGTGTCTCTGGGTCTCCCTGCATCTCTGGCCCGGAGAGTGAGATCTCAGGGAGGGTCTGGGCCACGTCATGCCTACCCCTTGGTCAGGGCCGGGCAGCACCCCCAGAATCACAGAACACTGGGGAGCAGGTTGGGGTGCGGGGAAAAAACTCTTATGTGCACAAAGGAAAATTCACATTGACTTCAAGCTGGTGGCCCTTGGATGGACCCCAGCGCCCCCGAGGTCACCAAGGGCCAGCGTGCTGCATGTGATGTTTTAGCAGTGCTGGCGAGGTCACGTGCCACACCTCGCCTTCGCAAACATCAGTCTGGAGCCCACTTATCACGGTATGAGACCTCTAAGAAGCAAAGACATGTCAAAAGTTGTACCAGAAATAAGTTAAAACTACCAGCACAGATGTTTTCCTTTGTCAGGCATCTTTTTCCTGCCTTCCCAGCCCCCAGGGTGGTGGTCTGGCAGCCTTGGGTCAGGCCACGCCCAGCAGATGGGAGACTCAGGGGGTGAGGGGGGCGGTGGCCAGGGCTGAGAGCCATCGCGGTCCCCCCAGCCGGGGGTTGGAGGGGCACCTGCTGACCCGGCTGTCCCCCCACTGTCCCTTACCAGGTGGTGTCCTCTGCCTTCCCCGAGGACCCACAGGAGGGCGGCCAGCCTCCCCGGCCCCAGGTGGGTGGGGCCTGCCAGCCAGCCCGGACTTCTCTGCCAGTCCGCAGGCCTGAGCACTTCAGACCTTCTTACTGTTAAGGGGGGAGGATGCTCTGAGCCCTCCCCAGCGTCCTCTGATCTGGAGTCGGGAGTCGCGTGCCTGTTCTGTGCGAGCATCTAACCGGGGGGGGGGGGGGGGACAGCAGCGTGAGGCCCCCCGTCCTGAACTCACTCCCGCGGTCTGCTTCCTGAGGGAAGGTGCCCTTCTGTGCCCACAGGTTCAGGATGCGGATGCCGGAGCCAGGCCTGGAGAGGCCCCCCGGTAGGAAGGAGTGGGTCCCACCCGTGTGAGCTTGTCCCTCCTGTCGGGGCAGAGGGCAGAGCCCCTGTGCACACTGTCCGGGGGCCAGGACTACCGCACCCCCTTTCCAGAGTGGAAGAGGCCAGAGCCCTCGATGCCAGGGGAGGGGTGTCTAGTCTCTTAGCCCTCCCCAGGCCTCCTCACAGAGCAGCCACTCGGCCCTGTTGGGCACCACAGGGGAGTTGAGACTTTGGGTCATGAGGACACCGAGCCGAGGTGCCCGGCGGGGCGCTGGCTGGACTGCGGGCTGCACGATTACACCTCTGGCACTGCCAGACGGGAGCCTCACCGACGGGGCTGCCCAGCTTGGGAGCGGGGGTGCTGCTCAAGGCTGCACAGGGTACAGGGACAGAGAGCAAGCCCCACACCCTGGGCCCCCAAGGGCCGTCTGCGAGGAAGCCGGCCCTCAGTTGGGGAAGTCCTGACATCAGGGGCTCCCCCTTCCTCCAGGGCTGCAGACAAAGGGTCCTGGGGAACCAACACCACCTGTGGCCCCAGGAGGCTCCCGAGTGCAGAGACAGAGGTCCGCCCGGGACAGGCGGGACAGGCTGACCCCCGTGTGCCTGTCGTCTCCTGTGAGCAGGTGAGCGAGTGCGCCACAGCCAGGCACTCTGCGGGCCTCAGGGCAGGGCAGGCGGCCCCATCCCCTGCTGGGGGACAGAGCCTTGGCTTCCTGTCAGACCAGAGACATGGCCGGAGCCAGCCACGGTGGCCGGACACCAGGGTCGAGGCCATGCTGCTGCTCCCTAGTGCAGGCAGGAGTCTGGCCCTCCTCACGGCCCTGGGCCTCGGAGGGCCTGGCATCTGTGCCTTGGGTCTTGTGCCATCCAGTCGTGGCCTGTGTCACCCCAGCCCTCCGTCCTGGGCACAGGCTTCTCCCAGGAAGGTGCAGCCAGGAGGGCACGGCTGACCTCTGCCCATGCCAGCGCCAGGAGAGGGGCACAGAGAAGGCGGGTGAATTGAACAGTTTATCAATAAGGGAATAGATGGTCACCTCACTTCCTTTCACTGGTGCACAGCCGATTCAAGCTGAGCAGACCTGCGCCCTTAGAGGCAGTTACTCTGTGTCAGAGCGGTGCGCCATCACCCTCCCGCAAGCCATGAAAGCCGAATTTACGGAGTTCATATGTTGGGGTTTTAGGCCCTCGACCCCCCTGACACAGGGCGGCACTAACCGGCCGGTAAATACGCTGAAGTCCAAATGCTTCCTTTATGAACCAACTTCTAGACCCTCCCCTGGAGTCAGACTCTTGAGTCAGGGTGGCCTGGAGCCCGGGCCTCACCGGGTGCTCCGCTGCCACCCCGCTGCCCCTCTGGGCTGGTCCCTGGCCTTGTCCTCGGGCTTCACCTGCGACCACCCAGGACCACAGCCTGTGGTCTCTCGGAAGGCGGGGTCCAGCGCACGCCCTCAGTGACCCCCCACATGAGTTGCGTTTTGGGCTCGCTGCTGCTCTGCTGACTCACAGGCCACAGGGCTCGCCACTGGGTCTGCTTTACAAGCCCTGAGCCAGGGAAACCGCCCCGCTCCCAGGACCCCCCCATCCCCACCCCTGCTCCCTGCTCCAAGCCTGTGGCTCTCCCTGCAGAGGCCCTGTGTGGAGCAAGCTGGCAAACAGGTTCCTCCAGGTAAGGGCTGCCCAAGCCTCAGGTGGTGGGCAGGGGTACTGAGGGAGGGGGCAGGCCTCTGGGGCTGCGGGGAGTAGCCTGGTTGTCCCGTAAGGAGGAGATCGGCTCCCTTGTGCTTCCCGGTGGGCGTGGGGTCCCAGCAGGTCCGGCTTCAATCTGGGAACCTGCTGTGTCAGTCCCCACAGGCTTGCTGGTGGCAGGGAGGCCAGACCCCGGCCCTTCTGAAGACCCCTCTCATGCTGGGGTAAGAGCCTTCATGTCACCCCCACTCTTCAGGGATTTGGGGCCCCAAGGCCAGGCCCCATCCCTTCCAAAGGCCCTGGGGACCCCAGCTGATGAGGAACTTACAGGCCTATAGCCCAGCCCCCTGCCGCCATCTTTGTCCCCTCAGCTCGAAGGCCACACCCCCTGGGCCTGAAGCATGCAGATCTGGGGCTTTGTTGGCTGACCACTGCCTTTCTGCCTTGTCCCAGGGAGCGGCCGTGGGGGGCCCCGAGTCCTTGGTGACCGTGGTAGTGCAGTGTGTTTTCACGCTGGCCCTGAAGGTCCCAAGAGGAGCTGACCTGTCCAGCCTGCAGACCCTGCTGAGCCAAGCCCTCCCCCAGCAGGCCCAGCACGGGCAGCTCAGGTGAGCCGGCGGGAGGTAGGAGCGGAGGGCGCTGAGCACGACCCAGGGCAGGGGCCGGAAGGGGGGCCGGTGCATCTGTTCCCGGGCAGAGGCACCCCTCACCCCTGCCCACTCGGAGGAGTCTCTCTGCAGTTACCAAGACCCCAGCAACAAGGGACGCTGGGTCCCCCTCGCCCGGGAGGAGGTGCTGCAGAGGGCCTGGTGGGATGCGGCAGCCAGCCCTGGGGTCCTGCGGCTCCGGTGCCAGGTGAGCCTCAGAGAGGCTGTGTGGGTCCCCATGCGTGCGGGGCGGGGGTGGCCCTGGGGCCCTTCTGCAGCCAGCCCGCCCTGCAGCCTCCCCCTGCCGCAGGGAGCCGGCGGCCGGCCTGTCCTCTACCAGGTGGTGGCCCGGCACAGCTACTCTGCCCGGGGGCCCGAGGACCTGGACTTACAGCCGGGGGACATTGTGGATGTCCTGTGTGAAGGTCAGCGGGGCGCTGGGGCACACGGGGTGTCTGGGAGCCGATGCTGTCTGATGTGCCCCAAGGAGCCCTGACATGGTCTTGCGTGCAGTGGACCCGGCGTGGCTGGAGGGCCACTGCGATGGCCGCATCGGCATTTTCCCCAAGTGCTTCGTGGGCCCAGCTGGACAGTAGGTGTGCGGAGCCCAGCACCCCCCCTGGAGCCCCGTGCACCCCAAGCCCAGTGAGGACATCAGTGCCAGGAAGTCCTGTGGCGAGGAGTTTTAATAAAGCGATCTTCCCCACTAAGCTGTGGTCTGTATTCTGGGCTCGTCCACGGAGAGGGCCTGACAGGCTTTGCGGTTGGGGGGTAGGGCTGCTCCCAGAGAAGTCGCAGCACCTGGATGCCATCCCTCAGGCTGAGTGACACCCCGGTTCCGGCTGGGCCCCCCCAACCTCCTCCTGAGGCTCTGCCAGCCTCTCCCATGGAGCCGGACCCCTCCTGCAGTGGCCACGCCCACGTCCCGGCTTGTCCAGGCCCCACGTCCCACTAACACGGAAGGTCACACCGCCTTGGAATGCGGCAGGGGCCCCTGTGGCCTGGCATTTGTCACCTGCCACCCTGCGGAGGCCACCACACTGCCTGCATCAACGGGGCCATCTGACCATGGGGCCAGAGCCCACAGGGCAAGGGGACCTTGCAGGAGTCAGGCGCTCAGGGAGGCTCTGACCAGCCCAAACCTTGGGAGCTGAGCCTGTGCCTTCCGCCACAAGGCAGCCGCCCAGCTTAGCCCTGCGGCCAGAGGAGGTGGCCCGCCACAGCCCCCAGAGTAAGCACGAGCGTCAGCACGGCAAAGGCGACCCCGGCCGCCCAGATGCCGTGGCTGTGTGCCCGCCCCTCGGTGGGCGCCTCGGCCGGGATCGTATTGGTCAGGTTGAGCATGTAGCCCAGCGTCCAGCCGATATCCGTGCCGCCGGCCTGTGGGACACACGGGTGGGTCAGCGCTGTGGGCAGATGGCCCCGCGCCCCTGGCCGCCCCTCGCCCCAGGCCGGGGGTCACCTGCTTGCGGAACTCGATGCCAGGCCAAGTCTCCTCACTGAACCCGTAGCCCTCAAGCAGCAGCGTGAGCATGTACAGGCCTGAGGTACAGTAGTCACGGAGCCAGCGGTCCTGCCCCGGCGAGCTGGCCTCCACCTGGGGGCCCGGCGGGTGAGGAGCCGGGTGATGCCCCCGCTCCCGGCGCCCCTCAAGCCCTGCTGGCCACGCCGCCCAGGATGGGGTCCCCCGAGTCTGTGCCTGGGACAGCTGCCGCTCAGGGACCCAGGGCGGCGCTGGGACCCACCCACCTGCTTCCAGGGCCTCCGGCAGAACTCCCAGATGGTGGCGTTGACAGTGGCTAGTGGCTGCTTGGAGGTGAGGTTCAGGAAGTGGAAGGTGTAGTAGAAGTTGGAGAAGGCCTGGAGGCACAAGGGGGGTGAGGTGCGTGTGCCTGCACTGGTGGGCCCGGGTCAAACCAGGCAGAGTCCCCCCCTGCCCCCACATGGGGCCGCCGAGTCCCCAGGAGTCCCCATGTGCCGGGCTCGGCCTGGGCCCACCTGGGGGCAGTCCCCCTGGGGCCACGGAAGGAGGCTGAGAGCGGGGGAGGACAGGTTAGCGAGCTCACGTAGAACGGGCCCCGCACGGGGGGCTGGTAGACCCCGTCGAAGGCACAGTGTCTTCGGCCCTGGCAGCTGGAGAAGTTGAAGAGGCCCCGGATGGCTGAGACGCAGGCCCCGGGGTTCCCTGTCCCTTCCACGGTGAGGTTCCAGCCCAAGCCTGGAGGCGCTGCTGTGTGCACACAGGGCGACTCATAGAGCTCGGCCAGGGACAGTGTGGCCCGGTAGCCGCTGTGGTAGCACGGGTGGCGGACCAGGGGGCTGGAGCTGCTCTGCAGGAGGGCAGGAAGGTGGCCTTGAGCCCAGCCCAGGGCCACAGGCCACCCCCCCCTCCTCCGCAGTCCAGCCGACCTGCACCAGCTGCGCCAGGAGCCTGCTCAGCATCTGGTCGCGCCCAAAACACAGGTAGCTGTGGGTGTAGACACTGTGCTCAAATCCGTAGAGGCGGAAGGTGGCCTGGGTGCTCTTGTCCAGTATGGGGCCTCCAGGCACAAAGGTGATCTGGGTGGAGGCTCCACCCATGTCCAGGGCCCCCACCAGTGTCCCCTCCGGAGGCTGGATCCACTCTCCAGAGAAGGAGTACTGAGCACAGACAGGGGGCACTGAGTCCTGCGACCAGCCACATTGACCCACAGCCCCTGGTCATCCAGCCCTCACCCGCGGGCTGCCCACGGCACCTTGATCAGCACGCCCAGGATGTAGTTAATGGTAATCCAGCCCAAAGCACCTTCGTCCTGCCCGGCCAGGAGTTCGGCACCCCAGAAGTCCAGGGGAGACTTGCCCAGGACCTGGGTGACCACCTCAAAGATGTCTCTTGCCTGAGAGCTGTTCTTCTGGCTGGACAGAGAAGCCCAGCATCCAAACCTGGCAGGAGACCCATGCCCACTGCACTCCCCCACTTGCCCAAGGCGTTGACACCATGGCTCTCTGGACTGTTCCTCAGGGATGTGCCAGAGGCCCCCGGCCAGCCTGCCTCACCTGAGAAGCCTCATGCCAGCCGTGGCCCCCAGGAACATGGGCGTTTCCTGGTGCTGTGCCTCTGGGATCAGCGCCAGCGCCTCCTCCAGGCAGGCCTGCAGGCTCTCGCCAGCCTGTGCAGGATTGGAGGCATAGGAGGAGATTCCAGGCCCTGAAACACAGCACCCCCGCACGAGGCTCCAGGCCTGCAGGCTGGCTGGGCTGGAAGGGCCTGTCGTGAGTTGGACAGTGTCCCCGCCACCAAAAAGGTACGCCCACGTCCTCACCACTGAGATTTTTGAATGGGATCTTATTTGGAGAAGGGGTCTCTGCAGATGTAATTAAGTTAAGGGTTTTAAGATGAGATCATTCTGGATTCCCCAGGTGGGCCCTAAATCCGATGACCCATATCCTTTTATTTAAAAACATTTTTTTTAACATTTTAGTGTATTTTTTGAGAGAGAGAGACAGAGAGATAGAGAGACAGAGCACAGGCAGGAGAAGGGCAGAGACAAGGAGACACAGAATCTGAAGCCAGTTCCAGGCTGAGCAGTCAGCACAGAGCCCGACATGGGGCTTGAACTCACAAACCCAGAGATCATGACCCGAGCCAAAGGTGTAACTGACAGCCACCCAGGCCCCCACCCTTCTGCCCAGGACCCATTTCCTTCTAAGAGAGAGGAGAGGGGCGGTGGAGACACACAAGGCGAAAGGCCGTGTGAGGTTGGAGGGGAGATTGGAACCATGTGGCCGCGGCCCGGGAGCCTCCAGGAGCTGGAAGAGGCGAGATGGACGGGCAGGTGCCGCACCAGCTCCCTGCGGGACGTAAAGGCTCCGGGTCCACATGGACCACCTGTGCCACCTTGGGCACTTCACTCAAGGTCTCTGAGCCGCTTTCCCTTTAAGTTCATTTGCTGATTTGCTAAAAGGTGGAAACGTGGCTCCAGCCTGTACCGCCTCCCAAGCCCGCGCGCGGGGAGTCCCTCCCAGGCAGCAGCAAGAAGCCACGCGCACCTGCCCACCGTCCCCAGAGCTGCCCGCTGACCTTTCGCCCGGCAGGCCAGGGCCTGGCTGACCACGCCCGTGTCGTTCTCCTTGTCTGCTGGCCACCGATACACAAAGAGGGACGTGTGGGAGGACCCCGCGTCAAACACGACCCCAAACTGAGAGTGACAACAAGGTCAGGAGGGCGTGGGGCCAGCACACAGCTCAGCCCAGCTCCGCCTCCCCCTGCTCGGGGTCTAGGGGCCTACCTTGGCGTCTGTGGGCAGGAGGATGTCGGTGGCCTCCACCAGGATGAGAATGAGCGTGGTGAGGCCTGAGGCCGCTGCGGCCCCGAGCAGTGCTGTCAGGACCTGCTGCCTCCAGGTCAGCCCCATGAGGGAGGGCAGGGCTGGCACCTGTGGGCGTGGGCAGCAGTGGGCACTGACTCCCCTTGCCGCAGACGCTGCGGCCCTGGAGAGCCGCTCCGTCCTCCCCGGGGCTCAGCATGTCTGGGTTCAGGCCACGGGCAGAGCTGAAGGCCACACCACAGGAGCTGGGCCCAGCCTGAGACACAGAGTGCTGACGGGGTCCAGAAGAGCCCCTTTCTTTTTTCTTTTTTTGGGGGGCGGCGGGGAGAGAGAATCCCAAGCAAGTCCCATGCTCAGTGCGGAGCCCAGCTTGGGACTCGATCCTACAGCCCTGGGATCATGACCTGAGCTGAAATCAAGAGTCAGACGCTTAATCAACTGAGCCCCCAGGTGCCTTCACTCTCCCTGCCCTCCCAGGAGGAGCCCCAGCTCTGCAGGGCAGCTCCAGACTGACCTCAGGGGGCCCAGGACCCTGCCCCTCCTACCACCTCTCTCCGCGCCCCCCCACTACCCCGCCAGGCCTCCCCCAGGGCAGGTCTTCACTCTGGGAGCCTGAGGCCAGCCCTAACCAGGTGAGGACGGTGACCAGCTGGACAGGTAACTGCTGCCAAGCGGCCTCCCATGTGCCCTAACGGGTGAGGTCAGCAGGGCCCCGAGAAGCACATTTGCTTGAAAGGAACTTGAGATCAGGGAGTTCTGAACAGAGACACTGGTCTCTATTTGAAAACCCAACCGCTGCCCTCTCTCATCTGATTTTGAAACTCTGCAGTTGGCTCCACACAGGCCCTGGGCAGCTGGCCGAGGCTGGAATGCAGTCTGCCCAGGGCCCAGGTGCCCGGCTCAATGGCCTTGGCCCCTGCAGGACCCTCCCCAGGCCCCAAAAGGCCCCAAGCCGGGCCGCACACACAGGGCTATTGGGAGCTTCGGCCCCACTGGTGCCTCGGCCGAAGGAGGCGGCCCTGCGGGGTCTCCCAGGCTCGGAGATCCCAGTGATTTTGCATCATGCTGCGTCTCTCACAAAAGTGTAAACATCCCTCATGTGCTTGCTTCACATGGAGTGACAGGCACGGATGATGGTGCCATTGTCCTGGGGCACCGGGCCATCCGCAGCGTGGAACAGGCTGTGTGGGTTCGGGTCCATTGAAGGTGGGAAGACAGAGGCTCAGAGGATTGGTGAGGCCCAGAGGGGACCCAGCCTGTGTCCCCAAACGAGAAGCTGGGTCACAGGCCACGTCACACAGGACCCAGGGACACTGGGAGCCCGCCTCATACTCCACCTCCAAGGGGTCCAGCAATCTGAGACCCCAGTGAGGGGCAGACTCCCCAACAGTCGGAACCCACCTCAGAACTGGCCAGCTCCTCCAGACTGGGACAGCCCCCCCAGACCAGGACATCCCCCCAGACTGGGACATTTCTCCCCAGACTGGGACAGCCCCCCTAGACCGGAACAGCCCTCCCAGACTGAGACAGCACCCCCTAGACCAGGACAGCCCTCCTCCAAACCAGGACAGCGCCCCCCCAGGACCAGGACATCCCCCCAGACTGGGACATTTCCCTCCAGACTAGGACAGCCCCCCTAGACCGGTACAGACCCCCCAGACCAGGACAGCCCTCCCAGACTGGGACAGCCCCCCTCAGACCGGAACAATCCCCTCAGACCAAACAGCCCCCCTCAGACCAGGACAGCCCCCCTCAGACTGGGACATTGCCCCCCAGACTGGGACAGCCCCCCTCAGACTGGAACAGCCCCTCCAGACCGGGACAGCCCCCTTACCTGGGTTGGCGGAGAACTGGCTGCCGCAAGGAGGACACCAGGCTGCTGTCCCTCAGGCACCTGCCGGGCGTGGTGCTGCCTCTCCCTCTCCCTCAGTGAGTCACCGCCCACCTCTGCTTGGACCTCACCGGGCAGGTGGCAGAGCCTGCCAACTCTGTCCACTGTGGCCTGGTGCTGCCCACCCCCAGTTCTGGCCAACAGAGGCTCCGTGGGGTTGAGCTCAGACCCCGGCTGGGGGTTAACCCCCCAATACGTAGGGTTACATTCCAAACACCTTCACCTGTCCCTCCTCCACCCCATCACCCAGGGTTATACCCTCACCTGCTACCTAGAGTTCCCCTACCTCCCTGCCTCACGTGGTGACTGCCCAGGTGTTTCCCTACCCCTCCCTGGGGGTTAGAGGACTTTGCCCTCAAACGCCACCCTCCCCCCTCCCACCCTCACCCCCCCCCAGTGGGAAGCTTGGTGCGGTGCCTCAGCTCAGGCTAAGGGCAGGTCAATCGGGTGACCCAGGGCATGGCCAGAGCAAAGGCCAGAGGCCCGACTAGCCTGTGTTCCGGGAGGAGGGAGATTCAGCTTCTTATTAGCAATGTGCTTGGTGATTTCAAGGGTACATAACATTGCCCCACTTTTGTGCGTGCGTGTGGACTCAAGGAGCACAGCCACAGCCAGACTCACCGGGCACCCTCCTCGGCCTCTCTAGGGTCGAGCCCTGCCCCAGCCCTGGCCCGGCCCAGCCCGGCCAACGGGCTCCGGTCACAGTTCTGTCCCCAGGCCACAGGGTGTGAGGCCCGAGGCCCAGCAGCCACCGTGGGCTCCGAGGCGCCTGCTCTGTGCCCGAGTCCGTCTGCACAGACGGGCTGCGGTTTGGGCAGTCCACCCCCGGAAGGCATCTGGGGAGCTTCTACTCTGGGGAAGATGGAGCTCTTCAGAACCACGGGTCTTGGTGCCCGAGTCTCACCCAGGAGACAGCCGCGGGGCGTGTGGCCAAGTCACACCTCACTTGGTTCCAAGTTGCCTGTTTCCTGAGCAAGGTCCAGGTTCTCTGCACCACCCCGCCCCCAACCGCCGCCAGCATTTGGAGTCACAGTGTATCACTGGAGGCCATCTGAGGGACGCACCCTGGCTGTGATGTTGAGCACCTTCCCACGCTGGGATTTGCACACGGCTTTGCACACATACACCCTTTCTGATGGTGTCAGGTCTTTCGCCCATTTTGAAACGGAGTTGTTTGATTTCCTCCTGGTAAGTTTAGAGAGTTCTGGGTACACTCTCCATCTACCCCTTTGTCTTGGATGTGGTTTGCAGATTTTGTTCTCCCAGTCTGTGGGCGGCTTGTCTTTTATTTTCTTAATGGTGTATTTCAAGGAGCAACATTTTGAATTCTGGATGCAATCCCGTCTATCAGTGTATCCTGTGGTGGCGCCTTGCACGTCATTACTGGGGCTTCTCATCTAACACCAGATCCTGAAGATTTCTTTTTCTTAAAAGCCTTATAGTTTCATGATGTGTGTTTATTTTTAAAAATTTTTTTAATGTTTTCTTTTTTTTTTTTTTGAGAGAGAGACAGAGTGCAAGCCGGGGAGGGGCAGAGAGGGAGACACAGAATCGGAAGCAGCTCCAGGCTCTGAGCGGTCAGCACAGAGCCCGACGCGGGGCTCGCACTAACCAACCGTGAGATCATGACCCGAGCTGAAGTCGGATGCTTAATTGACTGAGCCTCCCAGGCGCCCTGCGATTTCTTTTCTTTATTTGTGGATTTGCTTTGCTAACACTGTACTATTTATTTGTGGATTTTGTGTTTGCAATTTTGCCTGCTAACCAAACTCTTTTGGTAATCTCCAGATCAGTCCTTGCACGGTCATTCGTGGGCATATGCAGGGCCGCAAAACACTGAGTGCCAGACGTGCATTTTATGAAGACAACCTGCTCGTTTTAGCAAATCCTGGAAACTTTTTCAGAGCCCATGCAGGGCTGTGCTTCTGCACTTTTGTGCTTTGTCTTGGCGATTTCTGCTTGGCGTGGCCCCGCGTGTGGTGCCGAGCTCAGGGTTGCCAAGTGCTGGGCCCGTTCCCTGCCGGCCGCCACTCCCGAGGCTCTCCAGGTTGGTTGGTTGGTAAGATTTTGAGCCTGGGGCCTGGCCTCCCGCCCGTGGAGAATGCGGGGCTCTAGCTGTGGCCGCAGTGGCTCTGGCCCCAGGTCATCCCCTTTTCCCTCACGGCATGTTTGGCTTTGCTGGGCCTCCGGGCTGGGAGCGGCCTGGTCTGCTGCTCAGGCCCGGGCTAGGGTTCGCGCTCCGCGGGCCTGGGTGCGGGCCCGGGGGCTCATAGCCCCCTCCGCAGGCGGCTTCCTGGCACTTTCCGGGCGCCGTGCCCCGCTCCCCCCGCGCCGGGCGGGCCTAGCACAGCCGGGCTTGCGCGGCTGCCGCCTTGAGCTCGCGGCAGACCCCGGCCTTGTTCAGCGGACGGCTGCGTGGGGTGGGACAGCGGGGACACCTCCCATGGTGGCGTTGACAGTCTCCCTGATCCTGGGGGTGAGGGAGCAAATGGCAGTGTGAAATAGGAGTTTCGTCCTCAGGGGTGAGAGCCTTGGAAGGTTCTGGATGAGGCCGATGTGCTCCCTGAGCTGCTGGGCCGAGGGGCTCAAGGGGTTGTGAGCGGAGGCTGGTTCGGAGGCCTGCCCCTCGGCTGGAGGACGCCGATGGGGGGTCGTGGAAGGTGGGAGAGGAGTGTGGACGGAGGCCGCCCTGCCATTTGCAGGGGCGGCTGTTAGGCCTTCTCCCCTCCGCCCCGACGACTCCGCCAGGAGTGCGTGCTCACACCTCCCTCACAGCCTTTAGTCACGTGTATGGACTCCTCCCCATTAGAGGGGCCGTTTTCCTCCACCTTACAGGATGGGGACCACTCCTCGGTGTGGCTGGAGGCCCTCCCCTGCCCCGCTGGCAGACCATGCCCCAGCTCTGTCCTCCAGGCCCCACACCTGGGGCCGAGGCATGCCAACAATGGCCATTTGGGATTGTGGGGGTGAGCCTGGGCATGCAGGCAGGGCACCCACACCATGTGAGGGAGCCCCAGACAGGGCAGTGTGGGGATGGGGAAGGGGCAGGCAGTGAGATGCAGGGGCTGTGTTCAGGCCAGGCCTTCTGAGTACTTATGATGTACGTGTCACTATCCACAGTCACTTACCTACTCACTTGCTTTCTTTTTTAAATGTCTATTTATTTTTGAGAGACCGAGAAAGAGAGAGAGAGAGAGAGAGAGAGAGAGAGAGAGAGCGAGCGCGCATGAGCGGAAGAGGGATAGTGAGAGAGGGAGACACAGAATCTGAAGCAGGCTCCAGGCTCTGAGCTGTTGGCACAGCACCTGACCGGGGGCTTGAACTCAGGAAATGCAAGATCGTGACCTGGGCCAAAGTTGGACACTTAACCAACTGAGCCACACAGGTGCCCTGCACTTTTTCTCTAAAGTTTATTTATTAATTTTGAGAGAGTAAGAGAGAACACACATGCATGAGCAGGGGAGGGGCAGAGAGAGGGAGAGGGAGAGAGAGAATCCCAAGCAGGATCCACACTCTCAGCACAAATCCTGACTTGGGGCTCCAACGCACGAGCCATTAGATCATGACCTGAGCTGAAGTCAGACGCTCAAGCCCACACAGGCGCCCCTCGATCGTATTTTCGGAGCTGTGGCCATTTATACTACCGTTCCCCCACACATTCGCCAGCACAGGGCACGGATATCCTGAGTTTTCGCCAAACCAACAGGTAGGAAGTGAGACCACATTCCTTTTGTTGGCTTCCGATAGATTAGCAGTGGGGCTAAGACTCTGCATACATTGTCAGCTACCTGACTTCCTTCTCTGTGACTTATCTCCTTAGACCGTTGCTCATCTTCCCCTATTGGATTCTGTCCTTATTTTTTTTAAGTTAATTTATTTGTTTATTTATTTTTGAGAGAGAGAGAGAGAGAGAGTATGAGAGGGAGAGGGGCAGAGAGAGAGAGGCAGACACAGAACCTGAAGCAGGCTCCAGGCCCTGAGCTGTGAGCACAGAGCCCCATGTGCGGCTTGAACTCACGATCTGCAAGATCATGATCTGAGTGGAGGTCAGACGCTTAACTGACTGAGCCACCCAGGTACTCCATAATGTTTATTTATTTGTTTAGAGAGATAGAATGAGCAGGAGGAAGGGCAGAGAGAGGGGGAGAGACAGAATGCTAAGCAGGCTCCACACTGTCAGTGCAGAGCCCCATGCAAGGCTCGAACCCACAAACTGTGAGATCATGACTTGAGCTGAAATCAAGAGCCCCTGTCCTTTTCTCATTAATACTTAACTTACATGCCGGGGCGCCTGGGTGGCTCAGTTGGCTAAGTGTCCGACTTGGGCTCAGCTTGTGATCTTGCAGTCTGTGGGTCTGAGCCCTGCACGGGACCCTGCACGGAGCGCTTGAAGCCTGCTCGGGATTCTGCCTCCCCTACCCCTCTCTGTACCTCCCCTGATTGCACTCTGTCTCTCAGAAAAGGATAAATGCTTAAATACAACTTTTTTTTTTTAATTTAAGGAAGAACTCACACGTCAAGGACTGTGAGCCTCTATCACCGCCGCTAGCCGCTGGGGCAGGGGAGGGGCCGGCGCCGTCTCAGCCCTGCACCTGCCAACACCTCCCCTGCTTGTCCTTCCCTAAAATGCTTGTCCGCGTTGCGCACATTTGACATCTTTCCCTCCACTCCTCGGGGGCCACAGGCAAGGAATGCAACCTCAGGAGCAGGTTGCAGGACTTGGAGCCTCCTGCTGGCAGACCTCCCCGCCTTCCCCACCACGGCCATCCCGAAGCGTGTGGGGAAGACAGACCTGTGGGAGCAGCCCTCGACCCGCGGCCACAGGGCCGCGACAGGGGCCAGGGGCACGTGACAGGCTTCCAGCTGGTCCCGGGACAGGGCTGCACACAGCGGGCAGGCAGGTGGGCCGTGGTGGGCGGAGCCAGCCTCGTGCGCCGCACACGCAGAAGGCGATCCGGACAGCACCTTGGAGACTCCAGGCATGAGGACCAGGGGAGACGCACCATGACCGGGAGCACAAAGAACTCCCGAAGGACACGCGCCTTTGTATGAGTGACTCACTGGTGAGAGCGTGTGGACAGGCATCTGGAACCTAGTCTCTGCATCTACAAGTGCGCCTAATCGTGGTGCCGTGAACACTTCTGCCGCCCGCCCTGGCCCCGTGTGGGCTGCCCCGGAAGCACTTGGAGGCTGCGGGGCTCCGTGCCCCCAGAGCCCCCATGGGCACGCCAGGCAGCGCTGCTTGGCTCCAAGTTCTCAACATCCCAGGCCTCAAGCTTCCCAGCCTCTACCCACGCTGTCCACTGGTGGCCTCCTGTCCTCTCCAGCCCTTCCTGGCACGGATGCACCCAGCGGGCACCTGTTGCCCCATCCCTAAGCTACTGGACCAGGAGCCAGCGGGCAGCCAGGCCTGGCTGTGTCCAGCAGCAGCTCTGCTACTGGGGGGAGGCAGCATTCGGCACATCTGGGGAGGACAGAACAAGAGTGGCCAGCTGGTCCCCTGGTGACTTCCTGGCATCCTGCTGCAGCCACACCACTGACCACACGTAGAGAGTGGTCTGAGGGGGAGAACTGGCCCTCTGCCCGGTGCCTAGGAGTAGGGGCAGAGGTGGCAGGGCATAGGGGTGTCTCTGTTTGCCCCTCCTGATCCTTCCTGGCCCTTTTCTAGCACACCCCCTGCGCCCCACAGCAGCCATCTCAGAACCTGTTTTTTTCCATCCCCCCACCCCTGCCCCAGCTGCCAGACCCTCTTCTGGAGTGTGCCCTTGGCAGGGAGGTCGAGTGGCCCCACCGGCCCTGTCAGTCTGGGCAGAGACGTGCGGGCAGCGCCGCAGCGGCAACATCGGACCAGCAGGCCCACGAGCCCCTGGGCCCAGGGAGGTAAGGGGCCGGGCTGACAGAGGAGAGCCAGGCGGTGGCCGCAGCAGAGGGTCAGGTTTAATGGTCACTCTAAGGGATATCGTACATCATTCAGAGCCCAGCACATGCCCGTCCCCTCCCTTAGCTGAGGGCACAGCCAGGTGTCCTCAGACTCAGGCTCTGCCAAGGGGTCCTGCCCCTGAGCCCCAGCAAGGCCACAAGCCCAGAGTCCACCAGCGGCTCAGCGCTGCTGCGGGGTCCAGGCAGTGTGCGGCGGGGTCCTCACCCAGCGGGGCCCAGCCCCGCCCGCCCCTGCCAAACCCTTTGTGCTGGGAGAAGCCTCCAGACCAAGGCTGGCAAAAGCTGAACGCACCGCGGCACCAGAGGGCCAGGCGGGTGCTGGAGGACGGGGAGCAGGCAGGGCCCGGCTCAACCCAGAGCCTCCTGAGAGAAAGGGGGTCGTGCCCTCCCCCCCGCCCCCGCCCGCCACAGCTGCCCAGGTACCCTTGCTAGGCCGGTGCGACTGAGGTCAGAGTAAGCAGTGGGTGGCAAGAGGGAACAAGCAAAGACCATCACGGACGCGGCCAGGGCCGGAGCCGGGCCGGCAGCCAGGCGACACCGTCCCCACGGACGGGCCACCCTGGTGCTGGTGATCAAATACGGCAGGGCTGGGGGGCTGGGGGCAGAGAAGGTCCTGAACACACACTGGGCTAGGTTGTCTACACCGGAACTGGTAATGTAGCACTTAACTATTCAACTAGTAATGCTGCTTCCCTTCGAATTGTTTTGGGGGTGTGAAAATTGCACTTATTTCTATCAACCCGCTAAGAGGAGCCGCCCCAGTGCTGCGCCCTCTGGGCGAGGCCTAGGCCCTGGCAGCGCCTGGCCGCCTGGCTGTGTGGGGCGCGGCTCGTCCCAGGGCCCCAGGGGCTGTGACCTTTGGCCTGTGGTCAGTGAGGACCAGACCCACGGGAGGAACCTGAGCGACACCTGAGGGCGCCCTGAAGCGGCGTGAAGGCCGGGAGCCGCGCGGTCCTGGGCAGCACCCAGCACGCGGCCCAGCCCCGGCCACGGGTCCGCGGCAGCAGCCGGGCGGGGCCGGGGCCGTCACAGGACGTCCTCGAAGTCCAGCAGCTTCGAGTGCTGGCGGCTTTTCCACAGGCGGTACAGGCGGAAGTCAAAGTAGGTTTCTATCATCTGCTTCCCTGGGGCCGAAGGAGAGCAGGGCTGGGTCTCAGGCCTCTGCCTCCCGCACCCCACCCCTCAGGCCGGGAGCCACCTCGCAAACTCACCTTGGGCCGACAGCTCCAGGGGGGACTCAAAGGTGACCCTGTAAGGGGTCATGAGGGTCCTGAGGTTCTGAAACAGCTGAAAGAGCGGGGCAGGGCCATGAGTTCAAGGCAGGAAAGGGGGGTGAACGGTGCTGGGGGAAGCCAGATCCCCTCACACTGACAGGGGCTCATGCATAGGGTGGTTCTGGGGGGTTAAAGGAAGAGAGAAAGGGAACAGGAGAAGCAGCGGGAGGTTCTGTCAACTCTTCTGGTGGGTCTGGGGCCTCCAGCAACCCGGGGCAAGATGTGGGGGTTCCTGTACCTTCTCCCCGTTAGGGTTCCCCAGAATGTAGCAGCCCATGATGTGGACGACGTTCGGCTCTGGGTTCACCTTGCTCATCAAGCGGCTCAGCCGCTTCCAGAAGCTGGTAGGGGAGGGGTGGATCACAGGCAGCCTCCAGCCCAGGCCTCCAGCCCAGGCCCCCAGCTGTGAGGAGGGGCAGGCCAGAGGCCAGGGCCAGGCTCTGGGGACAGGAGTGTCACGGGGAGGGTCTGTGGGGATGGACGGACGCTGCCTCCGTTTCCCCTGCCCGGCCCCCACAAGCAGCCTTGCCCACTCACTGGATCATGTCCTCTTCCTTCTCTACTTTGGCAAAGGTGGCCACCTTGTTCTTGAGCAGGTACAGGTGTCCGGGGCCACCCTGTAAGAAACTTCCGTTGGCCGCGGTGGCAGACACACAGGGCGTCCATCCATGGCCCCTACCCCCATACATGCACGTGCTCACACGCGTGTGCACACAGAGACTGTGTTCTCAATACCCCCACCCTCACAGCACAAAGGGGCTGAGTCCTACCTGGCAGAAAATCAGCATCTTCCAGATCTTGGCTCCCTTGTGATAGATGTTCAGCTTTTTCTCTATTTCCTCTAGGGAGGGAGGAGTGTGAGCATGGCCCCCCCAGTGCCCCGCCCCGCCCGTAGGTAACCCCCCAGACCCAGGATCAGAAGACAGGGGGACTGGAGGACACATACCCAGGATGTCCTCAAAGGTTGCATGCTCATGGTCCTGAAACAGACACAGGCCACACTCTCAGAGTCCCTCCTGGGCAGCAGTCCAACCCAGAACCAGGGCCCGGGGGAGGGGCACTCACGTAGAGGATGGGGATGATGGACGGGTCGTCTCTGCGGATGATAGTTGGGATGTACTCGGCTTTGGGCACCTTGGAGGAGATGAGCTGGAGACGGCACGGGGAGCTGCTCAGGGCCCGGCCACCTCGGAGCCCGCGGGCAGCGGGAGGCCCCATGAGGTTGTCCCCCACTGCTGGGCATCTCCAGGCAGAGCCATTGGGCTCCTGGAGGAAAAGGGACCTCCCCCCTCCAGCCCAGAACAGGCTGGAACAGGAATAGCATAAAGACGGCCCGACCTCACCATGACCTTGGGGGGCACAAAGCCCTCTGTGTCACAGGCCACCGCCTCCAAGCCCTTCTCCGTCTCCCAGTCCAGATCCTCAAAGGCCTCGCCCAGGGTGCAGTGGGAGCTCTGCAGGTCACTACCTGAGGAGTGGGATGGGTCACCAGGACTGCGGACCAGCACCTCCAGCCCCAGCAGTGACCCACGGGTATGGGTGGTAGACAGAACCCACAATAAATGGTCCTGGGGGGTCCTCCAGGCCAGTGAGAAACCAGGGTGGGTGACAGACCAACACTGGCCACCACCAGACTGGCGAGTCTGGCTGCTGCCACCAGAAGCTGCTGCCCTGTGGACCTCCCTGCAAGTGTCAGCTCCAGCCAGGTGTGTCCAGGGCCCGGACTGAGGAGCAAGGCATTGCAGCCTCTCAGGCCTCCTGGAGTCGGTGAAGCACACAGGCGCCCCCCGCCCCCCGCTTGCGCTGCCACAGCCTTTAGTTAACTCTGCTCACGAGGTCGGAGGTGCCAGGCGCCCCCATCTCACAGATGGGCAAACTGAGGCTCAGAGAGCAGAAGCGCGGAAGCCTAGCTGCTAGGGCAGGAGGCCTGCCCTGCGGAGCGTGGGGGCTGGGGGCCTAGGAGAACCTCTGAGGCAGGTGGGCCGGCCTGCGCCGGGCACCTACTGTCTCGGGAGTCGTGGGAAGTGTCGGCTTTCATGGGGGTGGGGTCGCTCCAGGACCGGCTGAAGCTCCGCTCGCGCCGCTCGGCGAACGCTGCAGTGAGAGCAAAGCCGGGTCAGCGGGCGGGAGCGGGGGCGGCCCAGCGGCCTCCAGGCAGGTGGATTGCAGACTCGGGGACGCCAGAGGGAGAGTCCGCGGCCCCGCGGCGGGGAGGTCGGCGGACGTCAGTCGGGGCACCCGGGACAGTCAGGTGGGGCAGGCCTACGGGACTAGGGGTGGCGCCTAACAACCCCATTTGGGGCACAGGGCCAAGAGGGAGTCTGGGGCCTGGGGCGAGGCCAGAGCCTACGCCGGCGGTTCGGAGGCCTTGCACGGGGGGCGGGGCCAGAGTCAGGCGTTCTGAGGCGGGGTTGGGTGCTGGACCTGAGGCGGAGCCTGAGTAGGGGCGGGTGGACCCTAATCGGCGCTGGGGGCGGGGCCCGAGTCGAGGGTTTCGCTGGGGCCTGGTGGGGTATGAGGAGGGCGGCGGGGTTGGAGTGGGTATCTGGGACCTCGAGTCTTCCCGGTGCAGTGAGCAGCCTGCGAAGCCCCAGCCGGCCAAGAGCAGCGCCACCCCCCGGCCCTCCTGCCCTGGGTCTTACTCTGGGCCTTCACCCTCCGGCTGCCGACCATTCGCAGGTGTTTGCGGAAGTTCCTGGGGAAGGAACACCAGCAGCTGGTGAGGACCGCGAAAGGGGGTGGGTGGCAGACGGGTCCCCCATGCTCCCTGCTCGCTACTCTTCTCTGCAGCACACCTGACACGGCCTTAGGGTCTGCCTTCGCCCCTTTAGGTGACAAATGCCCTGCTGGATTCCCTACGCTCTCCCACATGCCCACCATCCATCCAGTCCCTCTCTTGCTGACACCTCTCCAGGGCTCCACTTTGTGGCCAGGACAAAGGCACAATGATCGCCCTTTCTCTTGCGGTTCCCCCCTTACCCGCCCCCCCAAGGACCACTCCCTTGGGGACACTCCTGCATCCAGGCACCCACCTCCACTTCCCACCATTACATTCCCTCTCTGGGCCCAGGCATACTCTGGACCCCATCAGCCCCCCTCTTCCAAGTGGTCAAGGGCTCCTGCTTTCTGTGCTCTGGGGACTGTAGACACTCCCCCCGCTGCCCTTCTGTCCCTGGACCCCTTCAGAGATGGGTGTTTGCCCCCAAACCTGTGCCCTGCAAAAGGTCCAGTGTACAAGATGGACAAGGTTTCTGGTCATGTCTCTGAGACAGGGCGTGGGGAGGGTAACCCTTGCTGCTGACCCCACAGCACGGGGTTCAAGGGCCAGAGAGAGACCTGGATTGGCCAGCTGGCTACAGTTCAATTGCCAATGTACCCCCAAAACACACCAAAACACAGGCCTGGGGGCCCCAGGTCACATGACCTCTCCTGCCTGCGGCGTCCCCAGAGCAGGGCCAGGCCAGTGGTCGCCACCGCCCTTCCCCCATCAGGTCTGCCAGAGCTCAGTGGGCCCAGGCCAGACCAGCACAGACAAGAGACGGACTCTGGTGGCGAGTGGCTGGCAGGCCCTACCTCTGGATTACAGACGCGGAATCATTCTCCCGTTTCCGGCGCTTCCTCTCCGCGTAGCCCCTGAACACCCTGGGAAACCACCACGAGTCAGCACTGCCCTTGGCCGCAGGTAGGAGGGACCGAGACGTGGGGACAGAGGCATGAGCACAGGGCCTGGAGGGGCATCCAGAGTGCTGGGCCAGGCAGAAGGGTCCTGGCCTGCCTCACCCTGTCCTCTGCCCGGCTCCTGGCAGGCCCCGCCGTGGCCTTGCTGCTGGAACACGGCACTCCCTCATAGTCAAGGCCCAGGTCCCTGGCCTGTCCAAACCTATTTGGGGGTGCGAGGGTCCCCCAGGGAGAACCACCGTGCCCTTAGGCTCAGGGTCCCACAGAGTACTTACGAGATGCTGGAGGTGCGGCGGGAAGGGGCAGCGTGAGAAAGAAGACATAGTGAGCCACGACCCCCTCAGCTTCTAAATTCCCTGTTATTTCCCTTCTTGTCACGGACACCAGGGGTCCCTCGCAGGTACTCCAGGCACTAGCAAGGCACTAGCAGTGCTGTGGGAAGCCCAGGGAGGGCAGTGGATGCTGAGGTCACTGGCCCGTGCCACCAAGTGCTATGATGTGGTCGGGCTGGCACAGGGGCCTGTCTCTGCTGGGTCTGGGCCTGGCAGCAGAGACCGCAGTCCTCAGCCGGCCTGAGGGCAGTGGCGGGTCCCCCAGGGTAGCGTGAGGGGAGGTAGCTTCCTCAGTGTGGGGGACACCGCAGCAAAGGGTGCCTCCCTGGAAAGAACGCTGTGTCAGCAAACAGACCCGTCTATGTGTCACAGGTAAAGAAGAACAGGCCCCCGCAGGGGACTCCTAAGTTATGACCCCTTGAGGTTCATACAAAACACACAAGTAGGTTGCTGTCTGGGGAGCTGAGATGGGGCAGTGGCCTGGGAGAACCACCCCCAGCGGAGACTCCATCAGCTGCAGCCCTGGGCCAGGTCCACAGAGGACCATGAGGGACAGAGGAGGGCTAAGGGAATAGAGGGCAGGGCAGTGGGGGCGGGAGGGGGCATGGGAGGGGCAGTGGAGTCTGGGGGAGAAGAGCTGCCAGCCCTGCCATCCTTGAGACTGATGTCACATCTGGCAGACCTGGTGGGACACGGGCACGTGGGGCTGCTCAGAAACAGCCACCCAGGTGGGCCCAGAGGCAGGAGAGGGTCTGGCAGCAGTTCCTGAGCGCCACCCTATGCAGTGGGCACGTGTCGGGTACACAACTCACGCTTGCATAGTTGTGGTTGCTGTCTGGAAGCTGAAGAGGTTTTCCTTGGGGAACCAGGTACGGATGGGGACGTCATCTGGAAGACAAACGGAGAAGTGGCTAGGGTGTCCTGGGAGTCCCTAAAGCCTTTACCCCCTTCTGCCAGGGAAAGCGATGCTTTCCAAAGCACCAAGGCTGGTGAAGGAAAGGCACCAGGGTCCCCTAACCCTCTCCCAGGTGGGCGGAGGCAATGCGTGCCTGCTTAGCTGTTCAAGCCAAGACAGCTCAATGGCTTCATGACAGTTTGTCTTTGCTTAGCTCTCCCTTTGATTGCCTACAGTTGAAGAGCGGTCCTTTGAAAGCACAGCCTGTGTCCAGGGTGCCCGGAGAAAGGGGTCACTTTGTTTCCCTCTGGGGAGGAGAAGCAGGGCAGGGACAATGGTTGCAGGCTCTCTTTCTCTGCAGCGTGCACACTCCACTCCTTTGGACCCTGTCAGGAGAGTGAGGTGGAGCCCTCACCCAGCATGGAGACGGGCTTGCTGAGGGCTGCCCCTTCTCAGGACCCCTCTCGCTCCGAGACAAGGTAGATGAAAGTCTGCTCTATTTTCTCACCGCTGCTCCCACCCCAATCCCGGAGCTGCGTTCATCAGAGAAGTGTGGGGGCATGTGGCTGAACTGCCCGCACCCCAGGTCTGTGTCCTGATGCCCAAGCAGGTTGTTGACTTGGAGGCCCGGGGGGCTGTCCTGGGGTGATGGGGGGGCGGCGCTCAGCTAGTGAGGGCTCTGCTTTGAGGAGGTGGCCTCAGATCCAGGAGGCATGGAGCTGCTCGAGTGTCCCAGGGAGGCCTCTGCTAGACAAGAGTAGGCCTTCAGGGCTCACCAGCCACTCACACAGCTCAACAGTCCTTGGGAGGGTCCCAAGGGCTGGCAAGGCCCCAGATAGACATGTGCTTCCTGGGGTGAATGAGAATTCCATTTGCTGGGACCCAGGGCAGGGACTATTCCCCAGGATGTCCCAAAGGCGGCCTGATTTTCTAATTAAGCCATGTTTTCTGTCTGCTCAGTTTTTAAGATTCTCCTGCCCCCGCCCCCTCGGGGAAGCACTCCTTGGTAGACTTGGCGCTGCCAGGGCTAAAACCAGCCATGAGGCCTGACGTGCGGCGTGGGAGACGGCAGCAGGAGCCTGTCTGCGTGCCGTGACCTGGGCACCTTCCACCTGCCGGAGGCTCAGCACCACCACCCTGCCCCCCGCCTGCCCGCTTCCTCAACGAGCCCCTCACCGGACACACGGTCCACGCTGTACATCCTCTCCAGCTTCTTGCGGCGGCTGGTGGCCTCAGGCAAAGGTGGCTGGTCCAGCCCGAAGGCCCGAGGGGAAGGGCCGGGGCCAGGGGCCAGCTGGGCGCACCCGGGACATTCCTTGGAGCCCTGGCGGCTGCCTGCCCAGCTCTGGCAGGGCCTGCTGACATCCTCGCGGCTGCCCCCCGGGCTGGCACGCAGGGGCTGGCTGTGGTGGTGGGAGTGCCGCTCCCGCTGTCGCCGCCCCTTCACCACAGCCAGCTCAATTGCCTCGGCCTCGGGGCCGGGCAGCAGGGCGGGCTCCCCGGAGATGGTGTACACGCGGGGCTGGGGCCCCTCAGCGGCCGGCTTCCCGCTGACGACCTCCTCGGAGAGGCTGCCCTCGTAGCGGCCATTGGAGACAAGGGAGAGGCGGCGCTTGTTCTGGGGGGCTGGCTGCATCTCGGGGGACCCGTCGTGGCCGGAGTAGGCATCAGCCAGCAGGTGGTCTGGGGGAGAGGCAGCAGATGAACCGAAGCCCTCCTGGCCCTGCCCTCCATTCTGCTGGTGCCGCGAGGGCAAAGAACACCCAGCGAATGCCTGGCTCAGATGGGGGAGCGGGCGGGGGCTGCCCGCCAGCCCCAGGGATCACATCCGGAGCCCCTGGTATCTAAAGAAAAGGTGTTTGCGAGCTGCGCACTCCTCTTAGAGGTTCCACCCTCCTCCTACCTGGGCCCCGAGCGCTGGGTGTGTGCGCGTGGGGGCGACAGGCTAGACTACCTGCGGGTGATGGTGGGGGGTGGACAGGAATAAACAGGCCACCTCCCAGCCTGCCCCTGCACTTGTGTGCCCAGTGCCAATTTCTCCCCCTCCCCCCCACCAGCTGGCCCCCAGAGACAGCGGTGCCAGCCCTGGGGGTGCCAGGAGGCCTGTTGCCATGCCAACGGGCCAGGCTGGGTGGGTGCCATGGTGATGAGTGACTCCAAGCTCCTCCTGGGGCTCTGGGCCAGGGAGGGCAGGGGGCGTGAGGAAGCCAGCCCAGCAGGGCAGCTGCTGCCCGCTTAAACCCCACAGTCCCCACAGCTTGTGGCCCGGCCAGGGCTAGAGCAGGAGACAGCACCCCTAAGTCGTGGGGGTGGGGTGGGACTGCGAACTGACCCCGCCCTGGCCCCTCTTCGAATGCCCCTACCTGCACCGTTGCGATTCTCAGGGTGACTCTGGGACAGGTACTCGCCAAATGCTCGGGCTGCTCTGAAGGGTGGACAGCGGGGTGCGCTGTCAGTGCATACAGGCCACTCTGGACTCTCCCCAGATGGGAGCCTGGGGTCCCCACCCCCACCCAGACCTTGGGCACCGGTAAGGGAGGGGTCGGGGTTACCCATGGCCTACAGTGCCATCCCACCCCAGAAAGCCCAGAGCTAGCAGGTCCAAGTTCCGGGGACCCTTGGGTCCCAGTGCAACGTGGCCAGGGCCCTGGCCTGCTTTCTGTCCAGCCCCTGTCACTCCGTGTGTGTGTGTGTGTGTGTGTGTGTGTGTGTGTGTGTGTG
>NC_043712.1:465822-486159 GCF_006229205.1 Suricata suricatta | reverse complement strand
GGAGAGCACGGCAGGGGCCGGGGGCGGCGGCTCCGCCCACCGCGACGTCACGGACGGGGCGAGGCCAGGGGCTCCGCCCACCGCGACGTCAGGCTTGGGGGCGACTGCCCGTGACGTGACGTGGGGCCCGGCCCGGTCGTCGGGAGGGGACTGGGGCGGTGGCTCCGCCTACCGTGCGGGGCGGAGAAACTGAGGCCGGCTGGTCACTGACTGCCAGGCCCGGGGCCTCGGGTCAGGGGTCTCGGTGCCCCTCACAGACCTGCACGAGTTGCGGACCCCAAAGTCACAGCGCTGGAGAGAGCGCGGTCTCCTTTTCTACAAAAGGACTCCCGGGCGCTGTTTAGTGATCTGAGAAAGTGTGGGCGGCACAGAACCTCGGAGCGCGGCTCGTGTACCGCGTGGGAAGATGCCCGCCCAAGAGCGCTGGGGGGGGGGGGCTCGTTCTTGGTTCGGGGGCTCCCTGGGCGCCCTGCCTGCCTGGCTTAGTTGTTGCCCCTATGCCTCAAGCCCCAGTAGGGGTGCCTGGGAACCCTACGTGATGACTTCAGAGGACAGCAGGTGACGCCACATCCAACCCCGCCTCGGGGACATGGCCCTCACAGCGGACCAGTAGTGAAGCCAGAGGCTGCTCTGGGGCTCTGGTCAGGCGCATCGCGTCGCTCTCTGCCATGGGGATGTTGGCAAAGGGACATGTCCGTGAGCAATCAGATCTACTTTATTGACACATCAAGCGGATGCTTCAGGGGCTCCAACATCTCTGAGAGGCCTCGGGGCGCCCCAAGGACTGCTTGTGTGCAGGGGTGCCAGGCCTGAGTGCTCCACCAGCAGCTGACAGTGCAGAGCATCCAGAGACAGCTCCCTGCCCCCCTCCCTGCCCCCACCCCTGCCCAAACACACACAGCTTGGGTCCAGCACAGGAGGAGCTGGGCCCTGGGCCCCAGCCGGGTGGCGAAGACCCGAGGAGCTGTAGGAGCCACAGTCTCTGAGACAGGCCCACAGCAGAGGCTGACTCTAGGGTGCCTCGGAGGGGAGAGCTCCACCCATCTTCGCAAGTGTGTCAGCAGCAGCTGCTGTCCTGGGGCAGTTTTGGGAAGCCAGACTGGGTTGCCGATGCCGAAGTGAGGGTTCGTCTTCCTGGAATCAAACCGCACACCGTCAAGGTGGGGAGTGAACTAGAGAGCTGACCAGGGCCAGGTCTCAGTGGCTCTGTGCTGCAGGGCAGCAGGGAGGGAGCAGCCTCAGCTGAGGGGCACCACAGGCGGGTCCAGGCAGCTCACCGAGTCAGAGCCCAAGTGGGCCGGGGCACTCTGGAAGTCAGCGTACATGTCCTTGGGGCCATCTGGCAGCTCCTCCTCATACTCGGTCTGGTAGTCAGACTCATCTGGGCAGAAGGGAGAGCGTGTTGGTCCCCTTCCAAGGGCAGGGGTCATGCCATGGAGGCACAAGTCCCCACCTGCCCCTCATCAGGGCCAGGGGCTGCCAGAGGGAGCTGGGCAGCCAGGGCACACCAAGGGTCAGAAGGAGACGTTGCCACCCCCACCTGTGGCCGTATGGGTGCATGTCCTGGGCATCCAACTCACCGTCCACCATGGCTACTTTGGCGGGCTCAATGCGGGACACGATTTCAGCAAGGTCCGTGAAGGAGGCATTGGGGCAGGTGAGGACCTGGAGGGCCAAAGTGGAAGAGACATCTCTGTGACCCTCTGCGGCCCTAGCCTACTGAGGTGCCCAACTTAAGCCTTGGAGTTGGGGCCGGGGCATGGAAGATGAGCCGGGGCCTAAACAAGCCCCCATCCTCTCCAACCATGAGCACCAGAAGGGTAGAGAGCCAAAGTAGGGCAAAAAGAGGGGACGCTGAGGCAGAGGCCATGAGTTCACCCCCATCGGGTGGCATCCTGCCCTGTCTCCCGGCCCCTGAGCAGCTGAGAAGTGCACCAGGGCCCCGCAGGGTGTGGGGAGCTCTGCAGCCCTCAGGCCCGCAGAGGCGGGAAGGGAAGGAGGGTGCAGGCTCCGGCACTCACGCCACACGCCGTCATCTTGCTTGTCCCCTGCCGGTCCTGTAGCAGCTTTTCCAGCACACCACTCCGACGCCAGATGTCAAACACGGTCCGCCCATGCTGGTACCCCACTTCCTGCACACACATCAGGACCCCCACTCCTAAGCTCTCAGAAGTGAGGGCAGGGAGGTTGGGAAGGGCGCGGGCAGACCCTGGACCCTGCTGACCCTCCACACCCACTGCACTCACGCAGATCTCGTTGAACTTGCCGAAGTCCAGAGTGCCGTAGCTGTCGATGGGGGGGCGCAGGTACTCACAGTACTCGCTGTTCTTCACCATCTCCAGCTGCCGGACGCAGCACACATATGCCAGGCGCGTCTGGATCTCTGCCATGTTCAGCACCTGCTGCCATCGGAGCCCCTGAGCGAGGCTCTTCAGTGCCCACATGGCCCCACCTGCCTGGATCTCATGCCCTGGCCTTCTCCCTCCCCTCCCCCAAGGGCAGGTGCCAGCCAGGCGTCCTGGAGAGTACCCTGACACCTTGTGGAGCTCTCGGGCCTGCCCCCTTTCCTCAGAGCTGCTCCAGGCAGGGTCGTCGGCAAGGATGGGGAGCAAGGAGCTACAGCCCCATTGGCCTCGGGGCCTGGTATGCACCACAACCCTCCTCTGCCCACGCCAGGCATTTGGGCAGCAGCACACTGCCCATCTTGGGGACGGTGGTAAAAGGGCAGGAGGAGGCTGCAGGGCAGGCCACAGAGGAGCACCTGATGGGCTGGGCACTGTGAAGAGCTATGTCCCCCCCCACCTTGACTTTTGTGGCCAAGGGGTTCCAGCGCTTCCACAGCAGCCACCACCCAGACAGCGCATCGCCATAGTTGGTGAGGTCCGTCTCATCCTGGCTGCCCACGTCAATGGCAATCACCACCTTTGCCCCCATAGACCTGGCCACATCCGCTGGGGAGAAGACAGCCTTGGTCACGACCCAGGACAGGCACGCAGAGGCCCAGGTGGGAACACGGCTTGGGAGGAACGGTGAGAGAGCCTGCATGGCACTGGGAGCCACAGGGTCTCCTCTTGGGCCTACAGAGGGGCAGCCTAGTGCATACAACTGTCCAACAGGTGACAGGTGTGCCCAAGGGAGGGGCCTCACCCACAACAGACCTGGCACTTTCTGGCTCTTAGTTCTGACTGTGGGCACAGATGGGACATAATTGCTCTCAGCTCCTCCACTTGGCGCTTGTTCTGAGCGCTGCTGAGCTGACAAACAGGGCCATATGCTAGGAGCACACGGTGCCCGAGCATGTGTGCATGAGCGTGTGTGTCTGTGTGTGAGCCTGGACGTGTTTCCTGGGCTTCGGGAACACCTACAATTCCCTCCCCCTCCAGCACACTGGAACATGTGCCACTGGCCTTCCCAGCAGTGGAGGAGGCTGAGGCAGGGGTGGGGCAGCCCCTCCCCACCCACCGCAGTACCTGGGAGGTTGTTGATGTAGCCCCCGTCCATCAGCAAGTGCCCGTCTTTGGGGTCACAGAGGGGAGGCATGTAGCCGGACAGAGACATGCTGGCACGCACGTACCTCCAGAGGGAGCCTGGGGGAGAGGACACCAGGGCCCGTGGGAGGGGAGCCCTTCACTGCCCATGGTGGGTTCCTGCCCTGGACTCTCCGCTCAGAGCCCTGCTAGCACGTCTGACTCCTGGCGGATGGCATCAGGCCTGAAGACAGACACCCCTTCCGTTCCTTCTCCTCCATGAGGGAGGGCAGGCCGGCTCTGCAGTCTTTCCACGTCCCACTCCCCTCCAGAGACACGTGCAGTCAGCTCACAAACCCCTCTGCCCAGGAAAAGGGCCCTTAGTTGCCACCCATGCACGGGCCTTCCCGTGGTCCCCCGCCCAGCAGTCTACGACCGCCTGCTGATTCAAACCCACAGAAACACATGCCCTTCATTATGCCCCCGGCCTGAGCATGCCCTGCCCCTACGCCTCTCCGCTCTCGGTTCACTGTTTTCTCCACCCTTCTGTGTCGTCTCGACTTCTCGGGGTTTTCAGACTCTTGGTTCTGTCCCTCCCCACTTCCTTTGTGCTCACAGCAGGATGATCTCTGGGGTCAGATCTCCCTGAGCCCCTTGCCTCCTTCAGGTCATCTTGGTGCTTCATCCAGTTCATGGAGCTGCCGTGCTCCTTGCCTGCCCCTCCCCTACCCGAAGGTGCTCTTTCAGTGCACCTCCCCTGACCACTCTGCCTTGAGTGGGGGGCTGTGGCCTATGCATGCCTGAACCCGTATCAAGGGGCACCCAAAGGAGGGGTGCTCACCATCCGTGTGGACCCGCATAGCAGAGGCTGTGATGTCTGTGGTGACGGTGAAGTATGGGATCCACAGGTCCTGCAGCGGGAGGGCAGGACTTAGACCACCCTCCCCTACTGCCAGCCCCCTCACCGGATGGGCCCAGGGGCTTGAGGGCATGAGGAGGACACCAAGCACCCAAACACAAGTCAGGCTCAGACTGGCTGTGGGCTCCAGCTGGGGTGCCCCGGGTGGTCCCTGCCTTGGGGGCTACCTCGATCTGTCGGTCCTTGAAGACGCTACAGATGCTGCTGTTAAAGCCGGCCCCCGAGAACATGGAGGTGACCGGGTAGGTCAGGTCCAGCACGGTCTTCACCGTCGACGTCACGTCCTAAGTGGGTGGGGCGCATGTGAGATCCCTGCAGAGGATGAGGGGTTCACACCCCCCCCACCTGCTGGCATGGGTGCCAAGATGATCCCATGGGACCCAGCCAGGAGCCCAAATCTGGAAAAGCACACGTGTGTGATTCCTGCAAACAGAACACAGGTGTCTGGGAAGCGTCGTGAGGGGCTTCCGTGGGGAGTGAAGGCCAGGGCCTGAGCAGCAGGGCTTGGAGGTCCCATGAGGGTCCCCGCTGATCCCTGCTCAGGGGGGTGAGCTGAGGACAGAGCTCGGTCCAGGACCTACACTGGTAGGTTAGTGGCAGAGACTGCTACCTGCTGAGGTCCCCAAGGGCAATGAGACCCAACCCGTCAAGATTTTTCCTGGGGGGTGGGGAGCTGCCCTGCCCCAGCATGCTTGGGGTTGACCCTCACATCCCACCATGGCAGGCCCTATATCAGGGTCTCGGAAGCAGCGGCCCTGCTGAGGGTCCTCTCTGCCAAAGGCCCCCCATCCTCCCTCTCTGGTGGGACTGAGGCTCATCCTTCCTCAGTGAGGATGTGGGCCCCTTAGTCCTGTGAGGAGGACATGTGACTGACCAGGCAGCACTGGCCTTGCACCAAGAATGTCTGGGTTCAAGGTTGTCTGCCTTCTTAAGGGCAGGGATGGAGAGGAAAGGTCCTCCCTGCCTCTGTGCAGACAGAAACAGATGGAAAAGCCCAGAGCACAGGCCATACATTGGGGGAGGGGCCTAGCTGAGGGGGAGTTGCCCCCAGTGTGCTCACACTGAGATGAACAGAGTGAAGACTCTGCCTCAGGACAAGCAGAGGGAACACGTGTGCTCCTAGCGGAAAGGGACCCGGGACAGCAGAACACCCCCAGGGTCCTCCATGGTTAGCAAGGCCCTCACTCCTGAAGAAGCCCCTGTCTAGCACCAAAGAGCCTGCAGAGTCAAGCCTGGCGGCTCCCACAACCACATCCCCTCAGCATGGCAGGAGGCTGAGGCCCAACCAGACAGGCGGGGACAGAGGACAGCCTGGATGGGATCCATTCTGCCCTGCCTTGTGGAGTCCCACAGCCTTGTGCTCACTGAGGACAATGGGGGCATCAGGCCCAAAGCACCCTGGACATCCCCACCCCTGCACGGGACCAGCGGAGGTGGGGAAGGGAGACGTCCTCCTGGCCTGTGAGCAGACCCTCGGCTGTGGCTGAAGCATACTGTCCCCACACCCACTGTTCTCAGAGGCCATTCTTAGTGACAAGCCGTGTTTGCCTCTGGTCCCCTCCTTGGAGCGGCCCATTGAGGGGCATCCAGGGTGGCTCATTTCAGGGAAAGAGGTGTCTCTGGAACACAGTGTCCTTGGGGCCACATGGATGGGGCAGATGGCCTTTTCTGGCAGCTTCGGCCACAGAAGATAACCAATTTCCTCTTCTTTTTTAAAAGAAGAACTCGAACACTTTTGGCCCCATTCATGGTTTCAGCCAGGGCTCCATCCTGCTCCAAGGAAAGCAAGTGGAGCTGTGGCAAGGGCAAGCGGCACCTGCACGTGCAGGGCGGGGCTGAGCCGGCCGCCCGCCAGGCTCCGGTCTGCCCGTGGGAGCTGCTGCAGCGGCTCACGTACGGTCCGGGCTTCGCTGGTGTGCGTTCATCACAGGGCCAGCTATTGGCTATTTTCTTATTTCCTGTCTTCCTGACCCCCCGCCATGTGGGGTCTTACAGATCCGGGGAGAGCCCGCCCCGCTGGCAGGGCGCCAGTCCTTGGAGGTGGCAGAAGCCTGGCCCGCCGGGAGCGTCTCTCATGCGAACCAAGTGATCCAGAGCCCACCCTCCCCCCTTCTTTATCACACTCTCACACCAGGCCGATAATCCACCCAAATCAACCGGGCCCAGGCCCCAGATAACTGGCACAGCCCCCTATGCCACTGAAACTATTCCAAAAGCCCATCTGAGGCTGCTTATCCTGCCCTCCCCTGCCTTTCCCACAGAAAGCCCAAGAAAGGCTCTGGACTTGGCCTTCCCCTTGCTCCTCTCTGCCGCCTCCTGGGCATGCGTGCTTCCGTGTGGTCCTGTGGGGAGGGGAACTATAGGTAACATTGAACTTTCCTTCCAGTGGTTCTGACCTGTGTCGTCCTCAGTCACCTTTATAAATTAAGACCAGGCACCAACCAGAGCCAACCTCCCAACATTGGTGTCCTTACTTCCTTTGTGCTCCCCATCCCCATCCCCCAACCGCCCTACAAACCCCACTCTGAGGCCAGAGCCCTGCAGAGCATAATCAGGGGCCACAGGTCCCAATGCCCTCCTGCCCCCCGCAGCCCCACAGGGACCTGGTGCTGAGCTCCAGGGAAGGCAGCGGCCCCTCACCTCAGCCCACTGCTTGGCCCGGATCCGTATCTGGCTGTAGTTCCGCTCCTCGGAGTACAGGGCGCCCATGAAGGCCCCGATGGACGTCCCTCCAACCATGTCCACTGGGATGCCACACTCCATCAGGGCCCGGATGATGCCGACCTGGGCACAGCCTCTATGCCAACCAGGAGCACAGAGCAGAAATAAGCACTGTGGCCAGGAACAGCACCTGCCATGTGCTGGCCAAAGGCCCCAGAGGTCGTCATCCCCAGCTACCCTCTCCTCAGTGCCCGTCTCGAAGACACGGCCCCAAAGAAGGGCTGTGAGCATTACTGGGATGCCTCTCAGAGCCTCAGCAGTTGTGAAGCTGATCAGGCTTTGCACAGACCCAGGACAATGGGACACAAGCTGAGGGCCACCAGAAGGGGTCCTGGTAAATGCCCAGGAGGCAACACCTCAGAGGTTAGGGGGAGGGAGAGATGGATGACCCTCCACAGGGATGGGAAAGCCAGTGTTTGACTGAAGTGATTACCCTGAGCCTCAAACCACTGTTACCGTCCCTTATATATGATGCCCACTGGAGAGTGCCAGCCGCAGAGGAGAAGAGCCCACATGACCACAGCCAGGAGGAAATAAGCATCAATGGGGCCCAGAGGGAGCGGGTAATGGAGCCGCGGTGCAGGCTCCACAACAACCATGCTTTGAGTCCCAGGGGCCAAAAGGGGCAAGCAGCCTGCATATGTGACGGGAGGAGTAAGAGAAGTGTGGTATGCATGTTTGAGGGACGTGGCCTTAAGGAGGAAGGAAACTCTAACAAAGGCTACCACATGGATGAACTTGAGGACCTTGCACTCAGTGAATGAAGCCAGACACAGAAGGACAAGGACTCTCATCACATGAGGGACTTGGAGGGGTCAGGCTCACAGACACAGAGTGGAGGTTCAGTTTAGAAGACAGAGATGGTCCAGCGCTGAGTAGTGATGGTTGCACAGTATCATGAATGTACTTCATGTGACTAAATTTCACATTCAAAAATATTTACAATGGGAAATTTTATGGCATGCATATTAAAATTTTTAATGTTAATTTTTGAGAGAGAGAGAGAGAGAAAGAGAGAGAGAGAGAGAACAACAAGCAGGGGAGGGGCAGAGAGGGGGGAGACACAGAATCTGAAGCAGGCTCCAGGCTCTGAGTTGTCAGTGCAGAGTCCAACATGGGGTTTGAATCCATGGACTGAGAGATCATGACCTGAGCTGAAGTTGGAAGCTTAACTGAGCCACCTAGGTGCCCGGCATGCTTATTTTTACACAATTAAAACAAAATTTAATATCACCGCAAAAAAATTAAATACTCAGGTATAAGGCTAAAACAATTTCAAAGAATCAAAGACCAGATTGATAATCTGGCACAGAACTGGAGACCAGGATAGAGCCGAATACAACTTTACAAGTGGAAAATGCAGTATCTGAGATGAAGGCCTGACCCGACAGGTTAAGCGGCAGACCAGGCACACTGGAGACCCACGAGGCTGGAAAGGGCAGAAAAAGCCCTCATTGAGTCCCAGGACACCCCAGGACGGACACCCCAGGAGACCGCTCCTGAGAACAGCCGTATGGGGGCCTAGAGCACGCATGGGACCCGGCAGAGGAGCCCAGAAAGGGAAAGGGACGGGCAGAAGCGGCATCTGGACAGAGGGTGGTCTGGTGCAGCCCAGGAGGGCCGGCCTCTCCAGCCTGAGGTCACGACACAACATCTACAACCCTTAATTCAGGAAAAAAAACCTTCAAATCAAACAAGTCAAATTATGGAAATAATAAGGAGAAGAGACGAAATTAATGAACCACAAAAAAATACTCAGTAGAGAGGCCCAAAAAAGCTAAAAAATGGTGCTCGGAAAGGACCAACCTCCAGCCCCTCCTGCGAGAACAGGAAAGGCAGGGGGAGGTGCGGTGAGGGATGAGGAAGGGCCCGTCTGCAGAGACGCTCCCGTCGTACAAGTGAGAAGTAGGTGTGAACCTCATGCATACGTAGGAAAACTCTAAAATGGACATATTCCTAGAACAACGTAATGTGCCAAACCCGACAGAAGAGAATCTGAATTGTACTATAACCGTCAATATGACCAGTCTTCGCAAAGAAGACTGCGTGTCCAGATGGTTTTACCAGTGGATGCTACTGAACGTGTCAGGAGGAGTAACACAAATGCCACATCGAACATTCTGGAGAGGAGGCAGTTCCCCACTCAACTCTGCAGCCCGCAAGCAAACCGACGTGCAGTCCAACCTCCCATCGATCCAGCCTCACGGGAGATCACAACACGTCACAGGCCAACGGATGTACCCTCAGAACACAAGACCAGTTTTTATTTAAAAATCAATATAGTTCACCACATTAACAGAATAAAGGAGAAAAATTCATGATCATCTCAACAGACACACAAAAACAACCATCCCTGACACACACACAGCAAACTAAGAAAAGAAGGGCACTTCCTCGACCCGTTGACACCATAGCTGAGGTCACACCCAGTGATGACGGGGAGTGTGCTCCCTCCCCCGGGCGACAGGACAAGGCCACTTGACATGGTGCTGGAAGGTCTAACTGGTGCGACAAGGCAAGAAGAAGAAACAAAAGACACACACGTATTTTGGAAAGAAAGATAAAAACTGGGTTTATTCTCAGAAGATACAACTGTGTATATAGAAAATGCAAAAATAAAAATAAGAAAGTCATGAGAATAAGTGAATTTAGCATGGCTATAAGATATAGAGCATCAATTTACAAATATCAGTTGTATTTCTACATACTGGCAACAAACACTTTGAAAATGAAACTTGAAAGCAATTTACAACAGGAAAAAAAAATCCCATAAAATACTTAGCTGATTCTAAAAATGTATATGGAAATGCAAAGGATCTAGAAGAGCCAAAAACAATTCTGAAAAACCAGAACTCAAGAATTTGCAGTGTCTGATGTTAAGATTTCCCATAAAGCTATGGCAATCAGGACGGTGTGATGGCGTCATGAAGGACAGACATGACAGGGCCCACATGCTCCGGGACGCGGCAGCCACAGGGGAGGGATGGTCTGCAACCGAAGGTGCTGGTCCAGCGGGAAGGCCGAGTGAGGGAGCAGAGCCTCCCCGGCACTGGACGCGGCAGCTGGGACACAGGCCCGAACGCACAGGCTGGAGCCACAGAGCTTCTGGAAGAAGGCAGAACACCTTTGTGGCCTTAGGACAGACAAGAACTCTCAGAAGACCAGCAGACCAGAAGCAGTAACCACAAAAAATGAAAAATTGCACTTCATAAAAATTAAAAACTGTTCATCAAAAAATACCAGTGAGAAAACGAAAAGCCAAAGACTGAGAGACAGAGTTAGCAATAAATATTATCTGGCAAAAGACTTGTATTCAGACTATATAGATAACGCCTCTGAATCAATAACGAAGGACAAACCACCAGTCAAACAGGAGTAAAGAATATAAATGCTATTTTACAGAATGAGATACACAAAGGGCCAGCGAGCACACGAGCTCATTTGTCCCCAGGGAGATCACCAGATGCCCCTGCACACCCATGAGAACAATTCAAGATAAGGATGATACCAAGGGTTGGCAAAACTGTGGGAACCTGAACTTCGAACACTGTTGGCGGGGCCGTGCAGCGGCACAGTGTCCCCCACGGCCAGGCGGCTCCCCTCCTAGGTATCTGCCCACGAGGGAAGGATACACACGCACCGGAAGGTTTGTGCCAGGACAGTTCTGGCTGTTTTCTCCATCATAACTCGAGTGTCCATCAGCAGGAGGAACGGGGGGAAGCAAAGCGTGGCAGACAACAGAATACGCTCAGCAGTGCACGGACGTGGCCTGGAGCACGTGGACAGCCTCACAACTGGGCCAAGTGAGCAAAGCCAGACACCGGCCAGCACAAAGAGAGAAGTTAAGGGAGCCAATGAAACACCTGCATTAATATTCTCAGAGAAATTCAATACTCCACTAGTAGAAAGAGAGAAAACTATGAAAAAAGCACTTGACGTTAGAAATATTTTAGCAGAAAAGATCAATTAGAAGATCCATTTGAGAAAAAACACCTAAAAATAGAACAAAAAGACAGGGATGGAAAATGGGGGAGAGGAAAGACCTGGCTTCCGACCATCAGGAGTTCTAGGCGGAGAGGATAGAGTCGGGGAACATCACAAAACATGCCCCAGAGTTGAAGCTCATGATTTCCAAATCTGGAAGGGCCCGCTGGGGCCCGGCCAGCCCAGTGAATGAACCCACTGCCACCAAGGCACAAGTCTCTTCAAGGACAGGAGTGAAAAGACTCCCCTCACAGCTTCCAGAGGGGAAACAGACGTCACAAATAAAGTGGGACCCGGCACCTCAACAGCAATGCTGGACGGTAGAGAGACATGGCAGCGCCCCCTTAGAAATTCTCGGGGAAAATTACTTCCATGTTGGATCTCACACCCAGACGGTCATCAAGGACATTTTCTGCTACACAGGGTCTTAAAACTTTTCCTTCCCAAGCGCCTTCTCTTAAGGAAACGTCTAGAGTATGAATGCTACCCAAATAAGGGATATGTCAAGAAAGAGGAAGACATGGGATCCAGGAAATGGAGTTGAACATGGGAGAGAGACCAAGAAGTTCCCAGGATAACAGGGAAGGGAAACTCCAAGACAACATTATGGGCAGAGCCCAGAGGCGCCAGGAGACCTGGAGGGGGTGGCTCCCACACACAGTGGGGCAGAGGCCACCCGAGATGGCGAGCATGCTGATAGGAGGCTGATGCTCTGGGGCAGTGTCAGGGCGCCAATTAATGACACCTAGGAAACAGCAAGTGGCAATTGCAACAATTATTAACTTCAAGGCAGGAAATACAGTCGTACTATGTAATGTGGGGTGACTGAGCCCTGAATGAGCACTGCTGTCATAGTAATAGAAATGGTGACAATTAGCTTGGCCAGCGTGGGAACCACACTGGGAACTGAGTGGTGAGGAGGGACCCAGACCGAAGACAGGTGATGGATGGATGGACAGGCGGACAGATGGATGGCAGATGACAGACAGATGAATAAAGAAAGGACAGATAAACTGGGGGGGGGGGCTGGGTTAGGAGCTCAATAATCTAAAACTGAAAGAACAGAATAGCTATGCAGATGGGCAGAGAGCTGACGGCGCTCCAAGTGATTTTCTCTGGGAGGTCTCCAGGTTTGGTACTGGGGGGACGAGATGGCAGAGGACGGCCTCAGGCAACAGCCACATGGCTATAAACTAAGTATTATTTTGACTAAAATTAAAGTTTCATTGAAAATGCTGGTGATCATGGCGCCTGGGTGGCTCAGTGGGTCAAGCTTCTGGCTCTTGGTTTTTCAGCTCAGGTCATGATCTCACAGTTCCTGGAATTGAGCCCCACGTTGGGCTCTGCAATGGTGGTGCAGAGCCTGCTTGGGATTCTCTCTCTGCCCCTTCCCTGCTCCCATGCACAGGCACATGCTCACTCTCTCAAAATAAATAAACTTACTAAAAATTTTTTAAATACTATTGATCACATCATCCTGGCCTACAAACCAGGTCCAAGTCTGGGTCAGCTCTGGGCCACCTCACTGTCCTAGTCCCACAGGAAGTAGCCTGGGTCTTGCCATCCACCAGGCAATGTTAGATAAATCACCCAGTTTTCTAGGTTCACTGGCTCAGCTTTCAAGTGAAAGCATGGCACTAGAGGCTGCTCGGATCACCTAGGACCAATGCGCACACTGCTTATGCCGCGTCACTCAGGCCAGGCCACGTCCGGGGTGGGCAGGACGCCCTGGAGCGAGGCGGGACTGCCGTGCTGGGGCAGAGAAGCGCCAGGTGAGCAGGGTGGCGGCTGTGTGTCCCCCCATCCTCCTGTCAGGAAGGGCCTCAGGCCAGACGCCAGGCCTCAGAGGCTTGCAGGTGGGAAGTGCAAACAGGGGGCTTGGACTGCTCCTTTGCATTATCCCTATCTTTTCTAGAGAAGAGGGTCTGGTTCCTCCTTGGCCTTGAGGCTGGACAGCATCTCTGACTGTAACTCGCCAGATGTGAGCACGGGTCTGGCTCCACAGGCAGAAGACACCTTGGAGAGTCCCCAGCCCCCCACGGCACTCCTAGGGGGTTTCAGTGCTTCAGGGCCCCTCCTTCCTCCTGCTCACTTTGAAAGGGGTCCTCGGGGACCTGGAGGCACTAAGCCAGGCACCTTCTCCAGGGCCTGCGGAAGAGGGGCAAGCAGCACCAGCAGGGCTGGGGATGGGGTGTGTGCGTAGTGCTCAGGAGGCCCTGCGAGCCTCATTTGGCCAGAGCAGGGGCGGTGAGGGGGGGCAGGGCATGAGGGACTCCGCCCCACAGGGTACCCCAACCCAGGAGCCAGCACAGGTGTTGTGGGAGGCACTGCTCACACCTCCTCACCGTGTCCTGGGGCTCCACCTCTGTCCCAGGTGTATACGCCTCTCTAAGTTCAGGAGGAAGGAGGCAGGTGCCACAATGGCAAACACAGGGTAGCAGTTATTTGGGTTACGAGTCCTGTAAGGACTTCATCAACCCGCAGAACTGAAGAACGCTGTGCTATGTTTGCAAGCAGATAAGGACATTATAAAGTACGTATTAAAATGTAAAGAAACTCACCCGCAGCCCAATGGAAAGACTGGCAAAGGACAAGAACAGAGTTTTCAGAGGAGGTGCAAATGGCTAACAGACTGGCAGACGCTTCTAGCAAAGACAACTGGAACAAATCTACTGCACTGGCAAACGTCACAACCTGGGAGAGCCCAGGGGAAGCTCCCAGGTGCTGAGACATGCTTGGTCACACGCTGGGCCTTTCTTTGGGGACTGCTCCCGGGGCCAGCGCAGAGGCCTCTTGGTCAGCATCAGCGCGCGCATGCACACAGAGACACGCAGCCGAGGGTGGCACGGCTAGGGACTCACCTCGCTCCCCCGCCCCCAAGCACCAGGGCGATGGCGTTGCCGGTCAGCACCCGAGCCAGGCGGGAGAAGTCTGAGTGCCGATCTGGGGGCTTCTGGAACACTCGCTGGTACATCTCCACCTGGGAGAGGGGCCAGCAGACAGGGAGGGTTGGGCTAAGTTCTACACACTGTGACCTGATTGGGGTGGTCCCTCTACTCCTGACCCAAAGCCCTCTCCAGGACACAGCAGAGTCTGGCCTTGATGCCTAGGCATGCCTGGGAGGAGGCCCTCACGGGGCACATGGGAGAGCGGGCAGTGTGCAGATGGACTACACACCCGAGGGCCCAGCAGGAGGCCACAGAGCCCCCAGAGAGCTGTCCCAAAGGGACACGAAGCCCAAAGCCCAGGTGAGACCCTGCCGGCCACTGGGTGACCAGGCACAGACGTGCTCTCAGGACACTGTTCACTGAGCTGTGGGGCCAGGGAGGCTGTGGCATGCGGGTAGCCTCTAGGAACCCTGCCCCCTAAAGCCCCCAGGGCTGAAGAGGCTCCCCTCCTACTCTTGGCAGGCCCTGGTATCCTCTCCCCAGATCCCCAACTCTCCCCCCCGCCCTGTAACTCTCTCCCCCGACCCCCAACTCTCCCCCAGGCTCCCTCTGGAGGTCCGTGTGAGCCAGCATGTCTGTCAGGCTACATGCCTCCCCTCTGCGAGCCCAAAGACGGGCACCTGCCGATGGACGGGGGCTACATCAACCACCTCCCAAAGCTCAAGCTCAAGCAAACGTGAGCTTACAGGAGAGCAAGCCGCCCTTATCAGCGTCCCTGTGATCTCAGACCACAGAGACCCAGAGAGGGATCAAGAAGGAAACGAGCTTCGCCATCACAAACAAGTCAGGAGGCTGTGTTCTGGAGGCTAGGGGCTGCCGTCAGTCCGGCCCAGGGCACAGGCCTCACCAGCTTGGGCAGGCTCCTCCGGGAGAAGACGCGGCGCGGACAGCACAGGTGCAGGTGGCCGGAGCACCAGCTGCGCATGTTCAGCCACTCCACGGTGCGGGACGGTGCCGGCCCTTCCTCCCGGTGCAGCAGGACCAGCTGCTTCTGGGCACGCATGGCCGTGCTCTCCAGCATCTGCTCCAGCTGCAGGAGAGCAGAGCCTGAGTCCTCGGTGGGACAGAGGCCCTGCTCTGGACGCCTCGCACACCGGCAGGAGGGTCAAGGGCAGGGCCTTGGCAGGCAGCACCGTGGTTCTACGAGCCAGCTCAGCTATGTGTGCGCTGCCCTTCGGCTGTCGAAGCTGTGGCCCAGGGGTCTGCCTGCGCCTGATGCATGCCGCGCTCGGTGAGGGTGACCACAGGGAGCTGTGGGGGTGTACAGGAAGGGAGGGGCCACCCCCCCCCCCCGTCTGCCTCCCTAACACCTCTGCACGTGCACACACTGCGACCTTCTCAGCTGATGCGTCTCTCCCTGCAGAAGAGGAGCCCCCCTCAGAGACGGGTGGTTTTCAGCTGCCCCAGGATCAGAGAGAAAGGAGATGCGGAACGTGGGCTAAAGGGAAGGCAAGCCTACACTTCATACCCTTGAAGCTGGAAACAAAGTGGGCTGGCTGACAACATCACTTCACAGCTGAGGACAGACAGATGGTGGGGTACTCAGAGACAGGAAACTAAACGGCCACAGAACCGAGTGCAACAATATGGAAAAACCTTCAACACCTCAGTGTGGAGGGAATAGGGCATCTCACGGTGATATAAAATAGGGCACTATTTATATCAGACGTAGATCTGTAAAGCTGTGCTGTATACGCTCACAGTAAAACTCAGGAGACTCAGCTTCACAAGAGGCCCCCTGGGGGCCACTTCAGGGCGCCTGCCCTGCTTTTTGCTAGAACTACCGTGACAGGTGTACACAGCAAAACGTTTTCAAATCCTGCAGAGGAGCTATATGGGTGTCAGCTTTTATTATGTCTTTTCCTGCGTTCTTGAAAAATTTCGTTCAAAGCAAAGAACAGAGAAACAGGGCTTTGAGGAGAGTGGCCCCTGACCAGAGCCGGGCCAGCCTGCAGCCCTGCCTGCACCACCCCCATCCCTGCCACCCTCCATCCACACAGCCTCCGCCCCCCCGACAGCTCTGCCTGGTTACCTCGCCCACAGTGGGCTCCTGCTCCCCCAGGCCCACTATGAGGATGCAGTCAGCTTGCCGGATGCAGCGCTGGGTCCACGGCGTGAGCGTGCTGTCCGCCTGGTAGAGCACGATCCGGTGGATGTCTTCCTGCTGCCCCAGCCAGCTGGACAGCCGGTACTCGTGGACGCTGGAAGGCACGGACACGGTGGGGCACGGACACCAGAGCGCGTGTGGACATGGGAGTGTGCAGACACAGGGGCTGTGACGAGGGGCACAAGCACCAAGGGACATGCGGGACGCAGATGCCTGGGCGTGCCTGGACCTGCTGCAAGCAAGAGGCTGGGGACGGCCAGGCTGTCTCCCACACACAGGCTGGCGTACCTGTCCAGAGCAGCAGACCCAAGGCGCTGCTTGATGTTGTCACTGGTCAGCAGTAGGACGGGGCCTGAAAACACACACACAAACTCCAGAAAGCTGTCCCAGCAGCTGTTCCTTCCCTAGAGGTCTGCTCTTTTTGAAAACCATGAGAAGCCTTTCTTCTTTCAAAGAGGAAGTGCCTATGGCCTGAGGCCACCATTCCCTCTGCCCACAGAGGAGACCCTCTGAACAGCTGAGTCCACCCTGTGCAGGAGAGGGTGCTGAGCACAGGAGCTGGGAGGGCTGTGCCAGCTCAAGAGCTCAGCAGATGGTAGTGGGGGGCTCTCTGAACCTCACTCTCTTTCCTTGCACAGGAAAGAGTCCGTCTCTGCGACACTGACACAGTGTATGTGTGTGCGTGCGCGTGTGTTGGGGGCAGGACAAGCACAGCTTGTAAAATGCAAGATAGTATAATCCCCCAAACCCATATGAGCGAGGCTGGCTATATTCCAGGGCGGTGAGGTGGTGTATTCGCCCATGTGGAGATGCAGACTTTTCACATTTTGTGTCTCTGAAGTCAGCATGCATCTCTTATCTCTGATGTCTACAGACACAGGTGTCGGCACCTGCCCAACCAGGAGGGCCACCATCGGGGTCTGCAGGAAGGTCACCAGGGGTTCCTGTGCACTGGGAGATGCAGACGAGCACGCATGACCCGGGGCTAGAGAAGACCCAGGAGTCCTGAGGGCTTTCTTCTCATTCCTATGCCTGGTCAGAGCGCTCCCAGAGCTGACAGTTACAAGGTGAGAGCTGAGAAATCACAGCATCATACTTTAACCGGCAGCATCTGCCCTCCTAGAGGCACCCGGAACAGGGCGTGTGTCTGAGGATGACAGTGTCCCTGCTGAGATGCGGCTCTCTGGTGTGACCCGTGGGCACGCATGGACAGCTCGGCCTTAAGTGACAGAAGCTTGCTGGTGTAGGGAGGCTCCTCCTCTCAGGGGCTTGGGGTGAGGGGGGCAGGTCAGGTAGGGGGCCTGCACTCCTGGTACCAGCTCTAGTGGGTCACTGGCACGGGCCTGACGGAGGGAAGGAGACCTCCTGGGGCCGGGCTGCATCACGTGCCTGCGAGGGCGGGCCCTGACCGCGCCCTGGACAGGCAGGACGCGATGGAACGCGCAGGCTGTGTCTGGCTGCAGGAACACTGAAGAGCCCCGCCCTGAGGCCCTCCAGGGACCCCAGGCTGGGCTCTGCCTGCCAACCAGTGCATGTGTCATTGTAGACACCCCTGCCTGGACTCAGGGGGCTCTGAGGGGGGCCCCAGGGAAGTGTGGAGCCAGTGAAGGGGGTGTCTGGGCTCCCATGGCACAGGCTACGTCTATGGCCGGTCAGGAGTATGGTAACCAACCCTGTCCCTGGGAGGGGCCTGCTCATGGCCAGGCAGTTGGTAGGTCCAGGGAAGGGAGGGGAAACAGGGTGGCTCATTCCCACCCACGTCTGTGGCTCTGTGGGGGCACAGCTGATGCGGGCATCCAGCCAGGCTGCTGCTCCCACTCTGGCCTGGACGGTCACTGCTGGCCTGGCTGGTGGACAGCCTCCTTCCCAAACACTGGAGGCTGAGGAAATGGAACAGTACTGCCGAGTGCTGGAAGAAAATGGCCATCAGCCTAGAATCTTCCTTCAGAAGAGAAGGCAGCCTACACAAGCCTGGGCACCTGACTTTCAGCAAAGGTGTCAGCACGGCAGTGAGCCAAGTTCAGTCTCTAAAGGAGGGCTCTGGGTCACTGAAGAGCCCTACAGACAACATGAATTGTGGCTTCTACCTCTTTAAATTATAACCCAAAGCAATCCCAAATACACTGTGGACTGCGAGGAAAGGTAAAACCACAAAGTGTTTAGAAGAATATCTTCATGATTTGCAGGCAGGATGAAATTCTTTCGGTAAAATAAAAAAAAAAACAATCAGTGACAATATTAGAAAAAAATTTGGGGGCGCCTGGGTGGCTCAGTCAGTTAAGTATCCAACTTTGGCTCAGGTCACGATCTCATGGTTCGTGGGTTCGAGCCCCACATCAGGCTCTGTGCTGACAGCTCGGAGCCGGGAGCCTGCTTCGGATTCTGTGTCTCCTTCTCTCTCTGCCCCTCCCCCACTCCCTCTCTCTTTCTCTAAAATAAATAAACATTGAAAAAAATTTTTAAAAGAAAAAATTTGGTAAATTGGTCTGCATTAGAATTAAGAACTTCTGTTTGTCAAAAGACATCATTAAACGAATAAAAAAGCAGGCCACAGAGAGGGAAAGATCCCTGCAATATTAGCAAACAAGGAACCGCACTGAGATCACGCACACTGTGCTCATCAACAAGGAGACGGCGGCAGCCCGACAAAGACACTGGCTGACCTGACAGGCACTCACGGGAGAGGGTGTCCCCATGGCCAAACTTCCTGGTCACTGGGAAATACAAATTAAACCCATAACGAAACACCTCTGCATACTCTTCGAAGTGCATAAAAGCTACACTAACCACCCAGAAGAACAGACCACACACCTTGGCGAGTGCACGCAGACACCCTTCCGGGACGCTAACCACGGGCGCCCGGCTGGCCCAGTCAGTGGACTGTACAACTCTCAACATCTGGATCCTAAGTCCAAGCCCCATGATGGGCACGGAGCTTACTTAAACAACAGTAACAGCAAAAACTCTAGGAATCACTATGTGACTGAGACAAAAAACAAGTCTTACTACATTTTAAGACTGAAATCCTACTAGTATCTTTTCTAGTCACAATGGTATGAAAGTAGAAATTGGTAACAGGAGAACCAGAAAAGTCACAAATATGTGGAGATTAGAAAACACTCCTGAACTACCCAGAAGAAACTGCAGGAGAGATTAGAAAACGCCCCTGGGGCCAGTGAAAACACAAACACCGCACTGCAGACCCCAGGAGCAGCCCACCTGCCAGGGCTATGGACGCGCAAATGCACAGACCAAGGACCTGACCTTATACCTTGGAAGAGTGCCAACTAAGCCCAGAGCAGACAGAGGAATGAAAGAAGAGATCAGAACAGAGATAAATAAAATGAAGAATAGAAAAACAATAGAGAAAATCAATGGAACCAGAAGCCTTTTTTGAAAGAATCAACAAAATTGACAAACCTTCAGCTAGATGAACAGATGAACAAAGGGGAAAAGAGAGAAGACTCAAATCATTAAAATCAGAAACGACAGCAGGGGGACATTATTGATCTCACAGAAATAAAAAGAAGTGGGGGCAGGCAGCTGGCTCTGCTGGTGGAGCACGTGACTCTTGATCTCGGGGTTGTGAGTTCAAGCCCCACTTTGCATGTAGAAATTACTCAAAAGTAAAATCTTAAAAAAGTAAAAAATGACTATCAACGGAAAAACACTTCCTAAGTACATGAAAGGCCATACACAGGAGCCTGCGCTGACGCCACACCGGGCGCGAGGCTGAGAGCTGTCCCCCGGGCTCAGGAGCCAGCAAGGGCGCCGGCTCTCACCGCCTCTCTCTCCCCGCATGCTGGGGGTCCCAGGCGGAGCGGCCGGCCGAGGAAAAAGGATAGAAAGGCATCAGAACTGGAAAAGAAGAGCGAATGTTGCCTGAGCTCACAGACAGTATGATCCTCTACGTAGAAACACCCGATAAAGCCCACCCCAAACCGTTACAAGTACGAGAAGCCGCGGGACACAAACCAACACAAAGTCAGTTCTCTTCCTATACGGTGACCGAGGTTAAGAAAAATATTCCATTTACAACGGCATCAAAAAGAGTAAAATATTAGGAAAACTTAACCCAGACGAAAGACCCGTACACGGAAAACCACACGACTTTGCTGAACGAGGTTCAAGAGCTGACCTAAGGACGCGGGAGCGTGTGCCGTGTCCGCGGGTCGGAGGCGCGAACGCGGT